>NW_027513544.1:0-173975 GCF_048772815.1 Callospermophilus lateralis | reverse complement strand
ACAATAGGTTAGCAAAAGGCCCAAAGCAGGGTTTCTCCACTGAGACTTTCCTGGTCACACTGATATCTGAGTTTTCTGAGATGCTGGCCATTCCCTTCAGATATCCAGTACATGGCCATGTGACAGAGATTGGAGGTGGTACATATCTTGGACACAAACCCAAGAGCCTATTCTGAAGAGTTGTCAGAATTCAGAAAGAAAACAGGGACTTAATAAGGTAGTAGGTGTTGCCTATCGATATGGAAACCACACTCCATTCATTAATTGGGCAGGATGAATGCTGGGAAGCTTTCTACTAGAGGGGACACATGCATTGATGCATTCTCTTTTCTAATGTATACAACCACGGACACAGTGGGATACACAGACATAGAAACACTCACCTTGTAAAACGACTTACTAGAAACAGTTCACTGCAAACCAAAGAAACCTCCTTTCCTACCTATTCTCAGAACAGAGACAAAACCACACACCCACACTCAAAAAGACACCTCCTTCCCCCAAGTAGGGCTGTGATTATCCGGAGTGTCCTCTGACAGGTTTGCCATACTATGTTCCCCGGTAATGGTCTGTCCTGTTTCAGATCTGGTCTCCTTGTACAACTCTGTAAAGCAGTCAGGAGCCAGCGGTGAGCCACTACCTGCTTAGTCAGGAAAGGCCCGTGTTCATATCTTTCCTGGCATTTGGCCATCCTCACATCAGTCAGTACCAAGAAGACTGACTCTGTCCTTGGTGATTCCAAACAAATGAGACCACTTGGATTGGGACTGGGACTGGCTCTGGTGCTTGGTTTCCTTGGTCCCAAGTTCAGAAAGTTCCATCAACAAGGAAGTGAGGTAGGTCACTTCCTTTAAGAACTGAATGAGGTCACTGCCTTGGCAACCACTTTGTCCTAACAGTTGCTTCCAAGGGTCCCATGAGATGGAGGCTGCCCCTACTTCCTTTGGCACTTTCACAACTTAGAATGGTATATCAACCTTAGGCACCCGAGAACAGCTCTCCACACAAGCCTGGTTTGGTCCATCTTCTCTACAGTAAGAAGATAGAGGCTGATTCAGACAAAACCCTTCATCCTGACCAGGTTGTTTGCCATGGAAAATGACTTTTTGTCTCTCAGGTCCTTCATTGCTGCCTACATCTTCTCCAGGGATCATTTCTGCATGGACCTTTGAGGTTCTTAACAGGTAGAGCATCCCCTACATTCCTGTATTGTAAGAACAATCTGTCTCTGCTCTTCTGTAAAGTTAGATTGAGTGAACAGTGTATAGTTAGGGTTAATTTCATGTTCGATTTGGGTTAGGAATCATTCTGCTGGATTAATAATGGTATTGGGAACCTGTGATATTTATAAGAATATCGAGGTTAAACATATGTATGAAAACAGAAATTAAAGTAAGATTTGAATCCCAGAAGGGCATTGGGCAATTGATTGGGATATTTAGCTTTGAATTACTATCTGCACACATGTCTCAAATAAATCGATATACAATGGCAGAGGAACTTGAACCTTGGATGATTGAATGCTGAAGAGAACATCCAGTCAAAAGGGATTCTCGGTAGGATTAAGAAGATAGTCGCAGTTATTAATATGGTATTATGTAAAAATGTGGATGTGTAACCGATGTGATTCTGCAACTTGTATTTGGGGTAAAAATGGGAGCTGATAACCCATTTGAATCAAATGTATGGAAGATGATATGCCATGAGCTTTGTAATGTTTTGAACAACCAATAAAAAAAAATAAAAAAAAAAGAAGATAGTCGTTATGTTTAGCAAGTAGAGTTAGTATAGGATATGTAACAAATGTTCTTTAGCAATTTTTTTCGGGCAGTGAGTGAATATAAATGTCAGCACATATGAAGAAATCAGACACAATGATGAACTGGGGAAAATTTGTAGAAAAGCAGATATCAATAGAGACATTAGGAAATCAGGCAAAGTATAAAGTGAGTGATAGAATAAGACATTTTCAACAAGGTTGAGATTGAATATCTAATCTTAGGAAGAAACAAATATGTAGGTCACCAATAGGATTGACATTTGAGAGCATTAGGCAACATGGACATGGATATTGTTAGTAATCCATGTTCACTTTACATTTAGGCTTTGGTACAATCCTAAGTGGGACCTTTGCATTTTGTTTCCAGAATATTACTGTGATAAAATGTATATGTAGATCAGATGACATGATTTTTTCTTCCACCATTTCTAGGAGCAGTATTTTGAAAACGTATAAATTAGCATTGGGGGTAAAAAGAGGTGTACCCTGTTTTTATGAATATACAGATAATGCATGAATAGACCTTAATTTCAATAAATAATACAACTTGTTCCACTTTAAATAATGGATTGAATTGATATCTGAAAATATATAAGAAATCTTATATTGATATGCAATCATTCATGACAACCAGTTATACACCTAATGTTAATATTAGGGTACGATTTATCATGAAGTTTGTGTGAGTTTTGCTTCAAATGTGATTATGGAAATCGAAAATAATGTGTTTGGAAAGAAGTCTCATGAAAATGCCAGTCAAGGAACACCGAGGAATTCATGAGTTCTGAAGCAGGAAGTGATTGAAATTGAAAAAAATGACGATAAATTTCCTTACTTGTGGATGAAATATTATAATATGATGTGAATAAACTGAAGAAATAGTAATGTACCAGTGCTGAATAAAAATGAACATCAAAATACACATCATGTCCCACAGGAATCTTCTCGCATTGATGTTAAACTGTGTCAGTTACTGTAGAAATATTAGGATTTCTTTGCACCATTCACCAAAGTTAGTTTTCTTTTTTTTAATTTTTATTTATGCTTGTTAAAAACATTACATAGTTCTTGATATATCATATTCCACACTGTGATTCAAGTGGGTTATGAACTCCCATTTTTACCCCATAAACAGATTGCAGAATCACATCAGTTACACATCCATTGATTTACATATTGCCATACTAGTGTCTGTCGTATTCTGCTGCCTTTCCTAACCTCTACTATCCCCCTCCCCTTACCTCCCCTCTCCTCTTCTCTCTCTACCTCTTTACTGTAATTCATTTCTCCCCCTTGTATAATTTTTTCCTTTCCCTCACCTCCTCTTGTATGTAATTTTGTATAACCCTGAGGGTCTCCTTTTATTTCCATGCAATTTCCCTTCTCTCTCCCTTTCCCTTCCTCCTCTCATCCCTGTTTAATGTTAATTATCTTCTCATTCTATTCGTCCCTACTCTGTTCTTAGTTAATCTCTTTATATCAAAAAGACATTTGGCATTTGGTTTTAGGGATTGGCTAGCTTCACTTAGCATAATCTGCTCTAATGCCATCCATTTCTCTGTAAAAATTTTGTCATTTTTTAATGCAGAGTAATACTCCATTGTGTATAAATGCCTCATTTTTTATCCATTCATCTATGGAAGTGCATCTAGGTTGGTTCCACAGTCTTGCTATTGTAAATTGTGCTGCTATGAACATCAATGTAGCAGTGTCCCTGTAGCATTTTTTTTAGGTCTTTAGGGAATAGACTGAGAAGGGGAATACCTGGGTCAAATGGTGGTTCCATTCCCACCTCTACAAGAAATCTCCATACTGCTTTCCAATTTGGCTGCACCAATTTGCAGTCCCACCAGCAATGTACAAGTGTACCCTTTTCTCCACATCCTCGCCAGCACTTGTTGTTGTTTGAGTTCATAATAAATATCTGGAATGGAAAATGCTCAGGAGTTCACAACCTTGAAGGTGGTAGAGGAGTTTCCAAAAGTAAGGGACAGGGTAAATACCACAAACATGGAGCTGTGTCGGCCTTAAGACTTCTTGAGAAAATGCCTCTGAGGTTGGGCACTTGAAATATATGTTGTTGTCAGGAGCTTTAGCTTCCTTTGTAGTGAGACCATCAAAGCTGAGTCTGCATCTATGTGACCTGGACGACATGTTTTTTTTTTATTTTCCTATGAACACGAGGCAGCAGTACTGAATTCTCTCTTTGTAGGCAAACTGGGGCTACTGGGGGCTAAGTGTCTCCCCATGTGGACTGTGAAGCCATTTGATCATCCTTCACATTTAATCATGTTATTTGATGCTGCACTGAAAGTTTGGTATTTACTTTATGAAATAAAGGAGTTTAACTGTGATACAGTGCTGCAGGGAGTTCTGTCATGTGTGGTGGTCAGGATCGGCAGGAGAATGTACCAAGAAGGCTTCTATCACACATAGTTGCCCCCTTGACAATAGCAACATGATTCTGAACATTGCCCTGAAACCTCTCCATACAACAAGATGCCTTTACATCCAAAGGTCTGCTAGCTGCACCATGTCAGTCACAAACCATTTATAAGCCAATGGCAGATCCACGTGGCCCCACCACAGATGTTTTTTCACACACCTACACTCTACTGCTCTTGGCCCACTACTCAGCAGGCTCCAACTTACTGGCATATCTTTTCTACACCATTATCATGAAACTCAGTCAAACCAGGCACTGTCTTGTATACTCATGATAAGCAACAGGACATCAAATGGTTTTCCAGTGCCAGCTGGTCATGGAAATTTCAAAAATTTCATGGTATTTTCTAGCCATTTTTCAAGGATGAGGTTGGAGTTACTGTGGGTTTCAATTCATTCAGGAACCATTAAATATTGAGGAATCTCATTTCAATGGAAGCTCTAGAGAACTCTCACAGGCAAGTCTTCTGAAAGAGTGGCCCAAGGTCACATAAAGCCAGCCACATTGAGGTCTACAATGTGAGGTCCATGTGTGTTTTGACTCTCAACTATTGCTGCCAAGTCTTTCAGAATATAATCAAGTGATATCCTCGCTGAGATTCCCAGTGCTCTGTGGAAAGCCACCCTGGGCCTAGATCTCAGTTTCCAAGGGTGACTCTCATGCGTGGCCTCCGAAAATTCCAACACAATTCATGGCAATACTTCTCTAAGGTCAGTTTCAGAACTCAGTCTCCAAGGGGAATCCCACAAGAGTTGAAACCCAGGTGGACGCAGTCATCTTTTCCCACCGCCACACAAATGACAACAATGAAAACCAAAACACTCTCACATGGCCCTCATGTTCTTCCATATAGACACTAATAATAACCTCTGGCTAGAAGTTTCCATGAGGGGCGCAGACCAATACACTGTCCAAAATAAGCTCCCTTTCCCCTCATTTGCCGAAAGTCAGGGTGGCCTACACACCCTTCCTGTGAACCAGAACTGATCAAATAGGCATGGCGTTAATACTGTCATGCTTTTCCAATTTGAGGCCTACTGACTGTCAGGTATAGATTCTTTATGTGATTTGGAGTCATCAGAAAACCCAAGCACTTCTGCAGGGGTTCAAAGAACTCTTTTGAACTAAAGGATCCTGATTCTTACTTGATGAAGGTCAGGAATCTAATAGAGGAAGGCAAGAGACTCATTTGCCATTTCTGTTTTGAATGCACACATGGAATCTATCTTTTGATGCATCAGGTGCTGAGAATCTAAGCCACAACCTCACACAGAACCAAGAGGCTGATTCAGACACATCCTTTTACAAAGCAATTAAGCAAAGAGCCACAGGTGATGCCCATTCATTTTCATTTGAAAACTGTTTTCTTCAGGCTTCACAAAGGGGTGGCCAGAGGCAAAGACCTTCCTGACATTTAGGGCAACAGAAGAACAGGTAAGCAAAAGACACAAAGCAGTGTTTCTCCACTGAGACTTTCCTGGTCACACTGATATCTGAGTTTTCTGAGATGCTTGACATTTACTTCAGCTATCAAGTACATGGCCATGTCACAGAGCTTGGAGGTGGTATATATCTTGGACACAAAACCATGAGCCTATTCTGGAGAGTGGCCAGAATTCAGGAAGAAAACAGGATCTTAGGAAGATAGAAGGTTTTGCCCATCCAGAAGGCAAGCCGCAGTCCATTAATCAATTGGGCAGGATGAATGCTGGGAAGCTTTCTACTAGACAGGACACATCCATTAATTCATTCTCTTTTCTAATGTCTACAACCACAGACACAGTGGGATACACAGACATAGAAACACTTACATGTCAAACGACTTACTAGAAACAGTCCAATCCAAACCAAACAAACCACATTTCCTACCTATTCTCAGAACATGTGACAAAACCACAAAACCACAACCACTCCCACAAAGGCACCTCCTTCCCCCAAGTAGGTCTGTGACTATCCAGAGTGTCCTCTGACTGGTGGGCCATAAAATGTTCTCCCGAAATGTCCTGTCCTGACTCAGATCTGGTCTCTTTGGCCAACTTTGTGAAGTTGTCAGGAGCCAGCGGTGAGCCACTACCTGCTTTCTCAGAAAAGGTCCCTCTTCAGAGCTCTTCTGGCCTTTGGCCATCCTCACATAGGTAGGTACCAAGAAAGACTGACCCTGTCCTTGGTAAAACTGAACAAGTGAGCCCACTGGGACTGGGACTGAGACTGGCTCTGGGTACCTGTCTTCATGGATCCCAAATTCAGAGAATTCCTTCACCAAGGAAGTGACGTAGGTCACTTCCTTCAGGAACTGAATTAGGTTACTGCCTTGTCAACCAATTTGTCCTAACAGTTGCTTCCAAAGTCCAATGAGTTGGAGGCTGCCCCTTCTTCCAGTGAAACTTTCACAAGTTTGCATGGTATATCAACCATAGGCACCCAAAAAAAAGCTCTCCAGATAGGCCTGGTTTGGTCCATCTTCTATACATTAAGAAAAGAAATGTTGATTCAGACACATCCCTTCATGCTAACCAGGTTGTTTGTCATGGAAGATGACTTTTGCTCTCTGACGTCATTCATAGCTGCCTATATTTAATCCAGGGATCATTTCTTTAATGACCTTGGAGGTTCTCAGCAAGTGGAAGATACCCTAATTTCTGTATTGAAAGACCAACTCTGTCCCTGCTCTTCAGTAAAGATAGATTGAGAGAACAGTGTATGGTCAGGGTTAATAACATGTTCCATTTGGGTTAGGAATCATTCTGCGGGATGAATTATGGTATTGGGAACGTGCGATATTTATAAGAATATAAGTGAAATATAAGTATGAAAACAGACATCTAGGTAATATTTGAAGTCCAGAATTGCATTGGACCCTTGGCTAGGATTCTTAGCTTTGAATTATATTCTGCACAGATGTCTCAGATAAATCAATATACAATGGCATAATTCCTTGTACCTTGGTTGATTGAATGTTGAAGAGAACATCCAGTCAAAAAGAAATAATTTGTAGGATTAGTAAGATTGTTGGTAGGTTTTGAAAGAAGAGTGAGTATAAGATTTGGATGAAAAGATCTTTAGCAATAGGGTTTCGGATAGAGAGTGAATGTAATTGTCAGCACATGTGGAGAGTCTGTCAAAAGGATGAACTGGGGAAAAAAGTAGGAATGCAGATATCAATTGACATTAGGATATCAGGCAAAGTATAAAGTGAGTGAATGAATTATACATTTTCAACAGGGTTGAGTTTGAATATATAATCTTAGGAAGAAACAAACATGTAGTCACCAATAGGATGAACTTTTGAGAGCATTAGGCAACATGGACATGGATGTTTTCCGTAATCCATGCTCACTTTTCATTTAGGCTTTGGTACAAACATAAGTTTGACCTCTTCTTTCTGTGTGCAGAATATTACTGTGGTAAAATGTATATGTAGATCAGGTGACATGAGTATTTCTTCCACCATTTCTGAGAGCAATATTTGAAGACGTATCAATTATTTTTGGAGGTAAAAATGGTGTACACTGTGTCTATAATTATAGAGATAATGCATGAATAGACCATACTGTAAAGAAATATTATAACTGGTTCTAACTTTAAATAATGGATTGAATTGATATCTGAAAATATACAGAAAATCTTACATTGATATACAATCCTTCATTCCAACCAGTAATATATATAATGGTTATATCAGCATTATGGTTTTTCATGAAGAATGTGTGAGTTTTGCTTCAAAAGTGATTATGGAAATCGGAAATAATGTGTTTGGAAAGAAGTCTCATGAAAAGACCAGTCAAGAAACCTGGAGGAATACATGTGTTTTGAAGCAGAAAGTGATTGAAAGTGAAACAAATGCCTATAAATTTGTGAACTTGTGGATCAAATATATATACTATGATGTGCGTAAACTGAAGAAATAGTAATGTACCACTGTTACATAAAAATGAACGTCAAAATACACATCATGTCCTCTCCCACAGGAATCTACTTGCATTGATGTTAAACTGGGTCAGTTATTGTAGAAATATTAGGATAATGCCGCAGTCTTGCTGGGCACAATCAGCAGCCACTTGTCAAAAGAAACTAACTTTATTTTTAGAACCACACATGCCAAACAAAACAGCCTCTCAGGAAAAAACCTTCAGAGCCCCAACTGCCACCACTGGCTTCCCAAAGCCTCTCCCTCCCACAGGAGCCTCTCTCCGCCTCCCACAATACTCCTGCTATTGAGGGCGATTGGCTGGGTCATGTGGGCGGAGTCAAAAAAAGTCCCCCAATGAGCAGTTTTGTGGTCTGAAAGGGCAGGGAAACAGCCCATTGAGCATCACCGCAGAGGAGCCAATCAGCTAGGTGTTGCTGGGGCCGCTGTGAGCCAATCATCAGCCGGCAGCTGGAAGTTTGCTGGCAGCAGGAATTTTGCTGGGGCCCCTTCGGCTGTGGCTCTCAACATCTTCGCCTCTCTGTTTAAACAACACGCATGTGGCTTAGCGACCATGCCTGCCTTAGGTTGTCCAATAGTACATATGGTCTTTACCCGTTAAGTTGGTACCATTGCAATTGGATCTTACCCGTCACTGACTACCCGTCCAGTATAGAGCCACACATGTGGAGAGGTCTTTGTACCAGCGGGGGTGGGTGAGGTTCTTTGCCTCACCTCTGTTGGCCCCCCAAATTTTAGCTGGACGATCATGACACGCAGAAGGGAGGAAGATACACCAAGCCAATTGATGGCTCCTTTTGGAAAAATTGTACCACCGATGACATCATCAGCAAATATACCCCAACACTACCACAAGTCGCTGCACCAACAGATAGTTCACAATGCATTTAGGTGAGTTCACAATGTGTCCAGGCAAGTTCTGCAAGCAGTACAGGGATGGCTATTGCAGAAGCTGTAGATTGGTATTATCTTTGATTTCACCTGCACTGGGATGAAGATAGGAACTCTGGCAATAATGTCTAAAGAAAAAAATTATGTAATATTCCAGAAGGCACTAAAACCAAAAAAAAAAAAATATGTAACATTCCAGAAGGCACATCAAAAACCAAAGTGGCCCAAAAAGCAGTCATTGAGGATGAAGTCTCTCACTTTCCTCTGTAAGGTTCCTGACCTCCATAAAATGAGAATAGGGATTTATTGGGTCAAATGAGTTCTTCAAAACCCTGCAGAGTGTAGCCAATGGGTTATTGGTTTTTTTCATTACTCCAATTCACATCAAGAATCTATACTCCACAGACAGTAGGCCTCAAATTGGAGAAGCAGAGCAGTATTAAAGTCAGGGTTATTTGATCACTCATGGTTCACAGAATGGGTGTCCAGGCCACCCTGACTTTAGGCAAATGAGAGGAAAGGGAGATTATTTTGGACACTGTCTTGGGCTGTGCCCCTCAAGGAAACGTCAAGCCAGAGGTTATGATGAGTGTCTATATGGAAGAAGATGAGGGCCATTTGGGAGTGTTTTGGTCTTCATTGTGGTCATTTATGTGGCAGTAGGAAAAGATGACTGGGTCCACCAGGGCTTGAACTCTGGTGTGATTCCTCTTAGAGACTGAGTTCTGGAACTGACCTCAGAGAAGTATTGCCATGATTTGTGTTGGGATTTTAGGCGGCCACCCATGAAAGTCGCCCTTTGAAACTGAGATCTAGGCCTGGGGTGGCTTTCCACAGAGCACTGGGAATCTCAGACAGAATATCATATGATGTTATTTTGAAATACTTGCCAGACATATTTGAGAGTCAAAACACACATGGACCTCACATTGTAGACCTCAATTGGCCTGGCTTCATGTGACTATTTGGCCACTCTTTGGAAAGCCTTGCCTGTGAGAGTTCTCCAGAACTTTCATTGAAATGAGCTTCCTCAACATTGAATGATTCCTGAAAGAATTGAAACCCACAATGCCTCCAACTTCATCCTTGTAAAATGGCTAGATAAATACCATGAAATTTTTGAAATTCACATGATGAGGTGGCACTGGAGAACCTTTGATGTCCTGTTGCTGATCATTAGTGTACCAGACAGTGCCTTGATTGATTGGGTATAATGAAAGTGGTGTAGAACAGAGATGCCGGTTAGATGGAGACTGCGGAGTAGTTGGCCCAGAGTTGTGGTGTGCAGGTGTGTGATAAAATATTTATGGTGGTGCCATGTGGATCTGCCATTGACTTCCAAATGGCTTTTAGCTAACATGGTGCACCCAGCAGACCCTTATATGCAAAGGCATCTTGTTATATGGAGAGGTTTCAGGGAAATGTTCAGAATCAGGTTGCTATGGTCAAGGGGGCAAGCTATGTGGGATAGAAGCCGGGTTAGTGAGTTCTCCTGGAGACTCTGACCCAGCACATGTCACAGAACTCCCTCCAACACTGTGTCCCAGTTGAACTCCTTGTATTTCTTGAAGCAAATACCAAACTCCCAGTTCAACACCAAGAAACACCATGAAAATTGGAGGATGACTAAATGGCTTCACAGTCCACATGGTTAGACACTTTGGCCCACTGGCCTCTGTTTACCTACAAAGAGAGAATTCAGCACTGCTGCCTCAGGTTCATTGGAAAATAAGAAACCATGTTCTCCAAGTCACATAGATTCAGACCCAGCTTTGATGGTTTCACTACAAATGAAGACAAAGCTCCTGACAACAATATATATTTCAAGTGCCACACCTCAGAGGCAGATTCTCCAGAAGTCTTTTTTCCAGCAGAGCTCCATGGTTGTGGAGTGTTTACCCAATCCCTTACTTCTGGAAACTCCTCTACCTGCTCCCAGGTTGAGAACTCCTGAGAATTTTCCATTCCAGATATGTATTCACAGATTTTCTACCTCTTCTTCTCTAATTGTGTCTCACTTGGGGCAAAGGTAATGTCAAGGCATTGTTCTAGGTGAGAGTGGGAAGATTATTGTGTAGCACATATTTGCATACACATTGGATACATTATCCTATTTTCCATTTGCAATACTGAATTTCTGACACTAACCCATACCCTACTAGACTATGACTACTATCCTAAAATGATGGAGAAAAAGAAACCTAACAGAATAGAAATACAGGCCTTTTGTAGGAGGCATGGTGTATACTTGGATTTTCCTTTTCCTTTATCAAGGATATGTGTTATAAATCTAGTCAACTTTTCATTGTAATATTTCTCCATGAGTTTTCAAAGTTAACACATATGTAAATTCCTGTCTCCTTTTCTCTGTAGCCTCTTTAGAACATGTATATTTTTATGCATATATAGACTCCTACCTGGTAACACACGTAAATTCTTGTGATCTCACTAACTTTGGAATATACAAATTATGAGAATAGATCACTTCCCCTAAATACTGATGGAACTGAAAATTCAAACTATGGGTGAGCTTCCTAGTGAACAACATCATACATAAATCCATGTTCAGTAAAATGAATATTTTTAGATATGTGGATGATATATATTTCATGATAAATTTCGATTGGCATATATATTGCTACATTTTATTGTTGTGTGTGTGTGTATATATATATATATATATATATATATATATATATATATATATATATATATATATATACCAGATTTTCCAGATTTTCCAAAATATGAAATATATGTGTCTTATTATACACTCCCTAAATTCATTCAAGTTCATGTATGCGATTTAAAATCAACATTTTACATGATTATCATCAGTCTGGCTGGGCACAATTCAGGAGCCAATTGTCAAAAGAAACAAACTTTATTTTTAGAACCACACAAGCCAAACAAAACAGCTTCTCAGGAAAAACCCTCAGAGCCCAACTGCCACCACAGTCTTCCCACAAGCCTCTCCCTCAACCACAAGCCTCCTCCTTTTGAGGCCAATTGGCTGGGTCACATGGGCGGAGCCAAAAAAGTCCACCAATGAGCAGCTCCGTTGTCTGAAAGGGCAGGGAAACATCCCATTGAGCATCACCACAGAGGAGCCAATCAGCTAGATGTTGCTGGGGCCGCTGTGGAGCCAATCATCAGCCGGCAGCTGGACGTTTGCTGGCAGCTGGAGGTTTCCTGGGGCCCCTTTGGCTGTGGCTCTCAACATCTCCCCCTCTCTGTTTAAACAACGAGCATGTGGCTTAGGGACCATGCCTGCCTTAGGTTGTGCAGTAGTACATATGGTATTTACTGGAGACCCTTGGCTGTGGCTATCAACAGGATTTGTATGTACCATTCACTGAAGTTAGTTTTCAGTACTAGGAAACAAATATGTATTTCAGGTGGATAAATATTTCTGAGAAAAATCTTGTGAAAAGTTGATTATAAATCCACATACTTGAACATAAATGAATTTAGGGAGTGTAAATAAGATACATATATTTCATATTTTGAAAAATCTGGAGAGAGAGTGTGTGTGTGTGTGTGTGTGTGTATACACACACAGACACATACAGATATTAAAATGTAGCAACATATATGCAAATCTAAATTCACTATGAAATATACATCAATCACAGATCCAAAAATATTCAATTTTCTTAACAGGGATTTATGTATAATGTTTTTCTACTAGGAAGCTCACCCATTATTTGAATTATCAGTTCCAACAGCGTTTAGGAGGAGTGATGTCTTCTCACAAATTGTATCTCCCAAGTCAGTCACCTCACAAGAATGTAGGTGTGACACCAGGTAGGATTTGATATGTGCATATAAAAATACATGTGCTGAATAGGCTACAGACAAAGGGAGACAGGAATTCACATATTTGTTAACTTTAAAAACACATGGAGATCTATTTCAATTAAAAATAGACTGGATTTATAACACCTGACATTTATCATGCAAAAGGCAAGATCAATTATACACCATGCCTCCTCTGAACTGCTTGTATTTCAATTCTGTTTGTGTTACTTTTCTGCATGATATTAGAATTAGTAGTCAGAGTCTAGTAGGGTATGGGTTCGTGTCAGGGATTCAGTATTTAGAATGGAAAATTGGAAAATGAATCCAATGTGTATGCAAATACGTGCTACACACAAAAAATTCCCACTTTCATTCAGAACAATGGCTTGAAATAACCACGCTCCATGTAAGAAACAATTAGAGGAGAAGAGTTAGAAAATCTGTGAATACATACGTAGAATGGAAAATGCTCAGTAGTTCACAACCTTTGAGGTGGAAGAGACGTTTCCAAACCTTAGGGACAGGGTAAAACTCCACAAACATGGATCTCTGCTGGCCTAAACACTTCTGGAGATACTGACAATGAGGTTGGGTACTTGAAATATATGTTGTTTTCAGAAGCTTTAGCTTCCTTTGTAGTGAGACCATCAAACTTGGGTCTGCATTTTTGTGACCTGGAGGACATGAATTCTTATTGTCCAATGAACATGAGGCAGCAGTGCTGAATTCACTCTTTGTAACTAAACTGTGGCCAATGGGGGATAAGTGTCTCCCCGTCTGGACTTTGAAATCATTTGGTCATCCTCCACTTTTCGTGGTGTTTCTTGCTGCTGCAGTGGGTGTTTTGTATTTGGTTCATGACATACAAGGAGTTAAACTGGGACACAATGCTGGAGGGAGTCCTGTAACGTATGGTGTGTCAGGGTCTGCAGGAGAATGCACCAACCAGGCTTCTATCCCCCATTGCTTGCCCCCTTTACCATAGGAACTTGATTCTGAACATTGCCCTGAAAACTCTCCATGTAACATGATGCCTTTACATACAAAGTTCTGCTAGCTGCACCATGTCAGTCACAAGCCATTTGGAAGCCAATGTAAGATCCACATGACCCCACCACAGATGTATTGTCACACACCTGCACACAACTGCTCTCGGCCTGCCATAAATACTGCTCTGCTTCTCCAATTTGAGGCCTACTTACTGTCAGGTATAGATTCTTTATGTGATTTGGCATCATGAGACAACCCAAGCAGTTCTGCAGGACTTTGAAGAACTCATTTGATCCAAAGGATCCCTATTCTCACTTGATGGAGGTCAGGAACCAAACAGAAGAAGGCAAGAGACTTCATCCACAATGACAGATTTTTTGCCATTTTGGTTTTGGATGCACACATGGGATCTTCTTTAGATCTATCAGGAGCTGAGAATCTTAGCCACAGCCTCAAACAGGGCCTAGTGTCTGACTAAGACACATCCCTTTCCAGAGCAATTAAGCAAAGAGCCACAGGTGATGCCCATTCATTTCCATTTGAAAACTGTTTCTTCACGCTTCACAAAGGGGTGGCCTGAGGCAAAGACCTTCCTGACATTCAAGGCAACAGAAACATAGATAAGCAAATGGAGCCAAGCAGGGTTTCTCCACTGAGACTTTACTGGTCACACTGATATCTGAGTTTTCTGAGATGTTCCCATTCCCTTCAGCTATCAAGTACATGGCCATGTCACAGAGTTTGGAGGTGGTACATATCTTGGACAATAAACCATGATACTATTCTGGAGAGTAGCCAGAATTCAGGAAGAAAACAGCAACTTAGGAAGTTAGTAGGTGTTTCCCATCCATAAGGCAAGCAACAGTCCATTAATCAATTGTGCAGGATGAATGCTGTGAAGCTTTCTACTAGACAGGACACCTCCATTGATGCATTCTCGTTTCTAATGTCTAAAACCACGGACACAGTGGCTACACAGACATAGAAACACTCGCCTTGTCTATAGACTTACTAGAAACAGTCGACTCCAAACCAAACCAACCACCTTTCCTACCTATTCTCAGAACATGAAACAAAACCGCAAACTCACACCCACAACCAAAAAGGCACCTCCTTCCCAAAAATAGGTCTTTAACTATCTGGAGTGTCCTCTGACTGGTGGGCCATACTATGTTCCACTCGAAATGGCCTGTCTGGTCTCAGATCTTGTCTCCTTGGCCAACTCTGTTATTCTGCGAGGAGCCTGCTGTTAGCCACAACCTGCTGTCTCAAGAAAGGCCCCTCTTCAGAGCTCTACTGGCATTTTGCCATCCTCACATCAGTAGGTACCAAGAAGGCCTGACTCTGTACTTGGTAAATCCAAACAAGTGAGCCCACTGGGACTGGGACTGGGACTGGCTCTTGGTGCCTGGCTTCTTGCATCCCAATTTCAGAGAGTTCCATCACCAAGGAAATGAGGTATGTCACTTTCTTTGCAACTGAATGAGGTCACTGCCTTGGCAACAACTTTGTCCTAAGACTTGCTTCCAATGGTTCCATGAGTTGGAGGGTGCCCCTACTTCCTGTGACAATTTGACTAGTTAGAATGGTATATCAAAATAGACACCATGGAACAGCTCTACACGCAGGCCTGGTTAGGTTCATCTTCTCTACATTAAGAAGAGAGAGTCTGATGCATACACATCCCTTCATCCTGTCCAGGTTGTTTGCCATGGAAGATGGCTTTTGCTCATGCAGGTCCTTCATAGCTGCCTACATCTTCTCCAGGGATCATTTCTGCATCGAACTTTGAGGTTCTCAGCAGTTGGAAGATAACCTACATCCCTAATTGAAAGAATAGCCCTGTCCCTGCTCTTTTGTAATGTTAGATTGAGGCAACAGTGTATGGTTAGGGTTAATAACACGTTCGATTTGGGTTAGGAATCATTCTGCGGGATGAATAAGGTTATTGGGAACCTGCAATATATAGAAATATAGTGGTTAAATATAAGTATGAAAACAGAAATCTAGGTAAGATTTGAAGCTCAGAAGTGCATTTGGCAATAGATTGGGACACGTAGCTTTGAATTATGTTCTGCATACATGTTTCAGAAAAATCGATATACAATGGCATAGGACCTTGTACCTCAGATGATTGAATGTAGTAGAGTACATCCACTCAAAAAGGGATAGTCGATAGGATCAGGAAGATAGTCAGTATGTTTCGGAAGAAGATAGAGTATAGGATTTGGACCAAAGTTCAATAGCAATAGGGTTTCGGTTAGAGAGTGAATGTCAATGTCAGCACATGTGAAGGGTCAGTCACAATGTTGAACTGGAAAAAATATGTAGGAAAGTAGATATCAATAGAGACATTAGGAAATCAGGCAAAGTATAAAGTGAGTGGAAAAACTAGACATTTCCAATAGTTTTGAGGTTGAATATATAATCTTAGGAAGAAACAAAAATGTGGTCACCAATAGGATTGACATTTGAGAGCATTAGGCAACCTGGATATGGATGTTTTTAGTAATCCATGTTCAGTTTCCATTTAGGCTTTGGTACAATCATACGTGTGACTTTTGCATTTTGTGTCCAGAATATTACTATGATAACATGCATATGTAGATCAGGTGACATGAGTATTTCTTCCACCATTTCTGGGAGCAATATTTAGAAGACTAATAAATTAGTATTGGGGGTACAAAGAGGTGTACCCTGTGTCTATGAATATAGAGATAATGCATGAATAGACAATATAGTGAATAAATAATATAACTGGTTCCACTTTAAATAATGGAATAAACTGATATAAAAGAATATATAAAAAATACTATATTGTTATAAAATCATTCATTCCAACCAGTTATACATCTAGTGGTGATATTATAGTTATGGTTTATCATGAAGTGAGTGTCAGTTTTGCTTCAAAAGTGATAAAAAAATCAAAAATAATATATTTCGAAAGAAGTCTCATTATAAGACCAGTCAAGAAACCTGGAAGAATCCATGTGTTCTGAAGCAGGAAGTGATTGAAAGTGAAACAAATGCCTATAAGTTTGCTAACTTGTGGATGAAATATATATCCTATGATGTGCATAAATTGAAGAAATAGTAATGTACCAGTGTTGAATTAAAATGAATTTCAAAATACACATCATGTCACATAGGAATGTACTTGCATTGATGTTAAACTGGGTCAGTTACTGTAGAATTATTAGTATTTGTATGCAACATTAACTGAAGTTAGTTTTCAGTACTGGAAACAATATGTATTTCAGGTGGATGAATATTTCTGAGAATGATCTTGTGAAAAGTTGATTATAAATCCATATACATGAACATGAATGAATTTAGGGAGTGTATATAAGACACATATATTTCATATTTTGAAAAATCTGGAGAGTGTATGTATATTTATATATATATATATACAAAAAACACACACAGACAATAAATTAGCAATCAAATTTATCATGAAATATATATCCTCCACAGATGCAAAATTATTTCTTTTAGAACATGTATTTATGTATAATGTTGTTCTTCTAGGAAACACACCCCTAGGTTAAATTTTCAGTTCCAACAGAGTTTAACAGGAGTGATCACTTCTCACAAATTGTATTTGCCAAATTAGCCACCTCACAAAATGTAGGTGTGATACCAGGTAGTGTTCTATATGTGCATTTAAAAATACATGTGCTGAATAGGCTACAGAGAAAGGGAGATAGGTATTCACATATTTGTTAACATTAAAAACACATGGAGAACTATTTCAATTAAAAATTGACTAGATTTATAACACCTACAATTAATCATGCAAAAAACAAGTCCAACTATACACTATGATTCCTCTGAACTGCTTGTATTCCTATTCTGTTTGTGTTATTTTTCTCCATCATATTAGGAGTAGTAGTCAGAGTCTATTAGGGTATGCGTTAGTGTCAAGGATTCAGTATTTCGAATGGAAATATGGAAAATGACTCTAATTGGTATGCAAATATGTGCTACACAAAAATGTTCACACTCTCATCCAGAAGATTGCCTTGACATTACCTTAGTTCCAAGTAAGATACAATTAGAGGAGAAAAGTTAGAAAATCTGTAAATACATATCAGGAATAAAAAATGCTCAGGAGTTCACAAACTTGTAGGTGGTAGAGGAGTTTCCAAAAGTAAGGGACAGGGTAAACACTCCACAAACATTGAGCTCTGCTTGTGTAAAGACTTCTTGAGAAACTCTCTGAGGTTGGGCTCTTAAAATACATGTTGTTGTCAGGAGCTTTAGCTTCCTTTGTTGTGTGACCATCAAATCTGGGTGTGCAAATATGTGACCTGAAGGACATTGTTTCTAATTTTCCAATGAAAATGAGGCAGCAGTGCTGAATACTCTTTTTGTAGTTAAACTATGGCCACTGGGGTGTAAGTGTCTCCCCGGGTTGACTGTGAAGCCATTTGGTCATGCTCCAATTTTCGTGGTGTTACTCCTTGGTGCACTGGGAGTTTGGTATTTGCTTCATGAAATACAAGGAGTTCAACTGGGACACAGTGCTGGAGGGAGTTCTGTCACGTGTGGAGGGACACAGTCTGCATGAGAATGCACCAACCAGGATTCTGTCCCACATAGGTTGCCCCTTTGTCCATAGCAACCTGATTCTGAACATTGCCCAGAAACCTATCCATATAACAAGATGCCTTTACATATAAGGGTCTGCTGGCTGTACTCTGTCAGTCACAAGGCAATTGGAAGCCAATGGCAGATCCACATGCCCCAACACACATGTTTTATCACACACCTTCACACCTATGCTCTAGTCCCACTAATGAACAGGCTCCAACATACTGGCATCACTGTTCTACACAATTTTCATGAAACCCAGTCAGTCAAGGCACAGTGAGATACACTCATGATCAGCAACAGGACATCCAAAAGTTTTCCAGTGCCACCTGGTTATGGGAATTTCAAAAGTTTCATGGTATTTATCAAGCCATTTTTGAGGATAAAGTTGGAGGCTCTGTGGGTTTCAATTCATTCAGGAACCATTAAATGTTGAAGAAGCTCATTTCAATGAAAGATCTTGAGAACACTCACAGGCAAGTCTTCCCAAAGAGTGGCCAAAAGGTCACATGAAGTCAGGCCCATTGAGGTCTACAATGTGAGGTCCATGTGTGTTTTGACTCTCAACTGTGGCTTTAAAGAATTTCAAAATAAAATCATGTGATATCCAGGCTGAGATTCCCAGTGCTCTGGGCAAAGCCACCCTGCACCTAGATCTCCCTGCACCACAATTAATACCTGAGATCTAGGTTGCATGGCCTAGTAAAATCCAAACACAATTCATGACAATACTTCTCTGATGTCACTTCCAGAATTCAGTCTCTAAGGAGAATCATACCAGAGTTCAAGCCCAGGTGGACCCAGTCATCTGTTCCAAGCGCCAAACAAATTACCACAATTCAAAACAAAATGCTCCCACATTCCCCTTATCTTCTTCAATTTGAGGCCAAATGACTGTGGGGTTTAGATTCTTTATGTAAATTGGATTCATGTGAAAACCCAAGCACCTATGGGCTAAACTCTGCAGGGCTTTAAAGAACTCATTTGACCCAAAGGATCCCTATTTTCACTTGATGGATGTCAGGGCCATTAGAGAGGAAGGTGAGAGTCTTCATCCACAATAACTGCTCTTTTGGCCATTTTGGTTTTGGATGCACCCATGGGATCTTTCTTTAGATCCATCAGGTGCTGAGAATCTAAGCCACAGCCTCACACAGGGCCAAGAGGCTGATTCATACACATCTCTTTCCAAAGCAATTAAGCAAAGAGCAAAACACACACAGACATTATAAAGTGGCAATATATATGCCAATTGAAATTCATGATGAAATATATATCGTCCACAGATCCAAAAATATTAATTTTACTGAACATGGATTTATGAATAATGTTGTTCAACTAGAAAGGTTACCCTTAGGCTGAATTTTATGATCCAATAGCGTTTAGGAGGAGTGATCTCTTGTCATAATTTGTATCTGCCATGTCAGCCACCTCACAAGAATGTATATGTGATACCAGGTAGGATTCAATATGTTTATATAAAAATACATGTGATGAATAGGCTACAGAGAAAAGGATACAGGAATTCACATATTTATTAACTTTAAAAACACAAGGAGAACTATTTCAATTAAAAATTAACTAGATTTATAACACCTACCCTACATAATGCAAAAGGCAAGTCCAACTATACACCATGCCTCTTCTGAACTGCTTGTATTTCTATTGTGTTTGTATGCACTGTGGGTTTCAAGAACCATTAAATGTTGAGGAAGCTCATTTCAATGAAACTCTGGAGAACTCTCATAGGCAAGGCTTCCCAAAGAGTGACCAAAAGGTTAGATATAGCCAGGCCCATTGAGGTCTACAATGTGAGGTCCATGTGTGTTTTGACTCTCAACTATGGCTACCAAGTCTTTAAGAATAAAATCATGGGATATCTTTGCTGAAATTCCCAGTGCTCTGTGGAAAGCCACCCTCGGCCTTGGTCTTAGTTTCCAAGGGCGACTCTCATGCTTGACCTCTTAAAATATCACCACAATTCATGGCAATACTTCTTTGAGTTCAGTTCCAGAAGTCAGTCTCTAAGGGGAATCACACAAGAATTCAAGCCCAGGTGGACCCAGTCATCTCTTCCAACTGTCACACAAATGACCACAATTAATACCAAAACACTCTCACATGGCCCTCCTCTTCTTCTATAAAGGCACTCATCATAACATCTGGCTGGAGGTTTCCATGAGGGGCACAGCCCAAGACAGTGTCCCAAATAAGCTCCCTTGCCACTCATTTGCCTAAATTCAGGGTGGCTTGGACACCCTTCTTGTGCACCAGGAGTGATCTGAAAGGGTAAAATAAATTGAAATTAAAGTGTAAAAGTTGAAGTGTAAAAGACCGGGTTTTGTAAAGTTTCTAAGCTGCAAGGCCTGAGTTAAAATGTAAAGGACCAGGTATTGTTAAGTTCCTATGCTACATGCAAAACCTGAAATTCCTGTAGCTTGTAGTACAATTCCGGACTGCCCAGTAAATATTCCCCCTGACCGCCTGGTTGTTTAATAACCTAGGACCCTGTGTGGCCTGGCACATAGGCATCGCAAGGCCTAAACCAATCTGTTTGAATGTGTACCTCGCTTTAGAACTCACCTGTCACTCCCGCCTGACCTGTTCCTGCCAATGAATGAACTAATCATGTTTAGGAATTGTTGTTTGATTTTTCTGCGGTGTATGTTGATTTCTTAAAGGAGACTGTGATATATGTAAAGTCCCGCCCTCCCCAAAAAGTGTACTTAAGCACTGCTCAACCCCTGCTCGGGGCTCTGGGCTGCTCTCCCTTCTTGAGTGAGCACGTAGCCCCAGCATGCTGGATTGGATCCTCAATGAACGCCTTTTTCTGTTGCATGAGCCGCGTTCTCTTGGTGGTCTCTTCCTCCGACGTTCACCGGACCCTTACATTTGGTGCGTTGGCCAGGAATCACGCAGCATAGGACAAGGACACACCAACAGACCCCTCTGGAGGTAAGTAAGGCGCTTCTTTTCATTTTTCCTTGTGATAACTCAGAGCTTTTTGTTCAGGTTCCATTTTTCCGTTTTTGGTTTGGGTTGGCAGAGTGGCTTCCAGCGGAGAATGTAAGTTCCCCCTGTCAGTGGTGGACAAACGTGTCCTAAAGCCACAGGCCATGTCCTTGCAAGGGATGCCTTGGAGGACTCGGGGAGTGACGGATGTGCTCTCATTAGGTGAGGAGGGACGAATGAGCCCACATTAGGTGACTCTGCTGGCAACCCATCATATCTTGCTGACTACTTTTTTCTCTCAGTTTGAATTCACTGTCTGTCTTTGTGGTCTAACCCATCAGGTTTTGACAGTTACTAGGTTCTAATCTTTACTTCTGAACTCGTATTAAATGTTAACTGTGTGTACATGTTTGTGTCACCTTTGTATTGTCCTTGTCTCTGTTTGAGAAACTCTCATTATGGGACAAAGCCATTCCATGCCTCTTTCCTTGAAGCCATTCCTGGTCCGTGCCTCCAATCCGACCCCTTCACCCAGGATCCTATCACTCAAACCTTCTACTCCTCCCCCTCTTCCCTCCATTCTCTCTGAGTCACAAGATTGTAGATCTTGGGGTTGTGAACAAACGGGAGCTGCATGATGGTCTTTGTGTGTCATTTTATCTGTGTTTCTGTTAAATGTGATGGCATTGTTTGGTCCGATGCAGAGTCCCGAGTTCCAACCTGCATTACATATGTGGAAGTTACTTTAGTTAAATTTTAAACTAATGCTTCTCCTGTGAGGGACCAAAAGTCAATAGAACCGCCAGTTTTTCTGTTCTCACCTTTTCACCTCTCTTAGCTGTGCTTTAAAGAACTTTGATAAACTTTACTCCCCTTTGTTAAGCAACATTATGGAAGCAGTGATTTCTTTTCTTCCCGTAGTTGGATTGAGCATGCCCACTGCAGAGGGAAATGTCTGGGGTCTAAGAACTTTGATATCTCGCTTAAACTTTTCTCAAAACCCTGTTCTCATTATTAAATTGGCATTAATTGGCTTTGGGATGGGAACCAAGCCTTCAGTCATAAATTTTGACACCCCAGAGGGGACTTTAAATAAACCCCACTCTGCCCTCTTGGGGAAGCCTAGCACTCAAAACAACTGAAGCAGAGAATGAAATTTTTGGGAGCTGACTACTGCAAAGTTGGGAGACATAGAATATGCCTGGTGCCTGGGGTCAAAGCAAACCAGAGGAACTAATCCTGTAAGTAAATGGTGAGGCTAAGGGACTCCCAGCAGCTGCCAGATCCATTTTGCTGTGGGGAACTCCCTTATTCCTTACGTGCACTTTAAGGATTTCTCCACCTCTGTTTACTTAACAAAAGGGACAATGAATGCATTAATATGTTGATATTATAGATTGTTTCTTGGGGATGATCTAGGGTGAATGTGTATCTGGAAATGATTTTTTTTATTTTAACCATCTGGTATCTAAATGGGTTTCTAAAGCATTGCACTATCTTACAGTTAAAAGTTGGGTTTAAACAATTGTTTAGTTTGATTTCAGGTAGTTCATGCTAGGAAACTTAAATACTTAGGGTAAAAAAAAAATAAAGAGTTTTAATTTTGAACTAGACAGCCTGAAAAAATTTCACTAGATATATCAGTGCATTAACTTGGGAAGAGATAATAAATTATGATATGGTATCTATTCCCATCAGTGTGTAAGATTTTAAAAAATGGTACTAAATTAAAACGTTGGTCTGGCTTATTGAAATGACATTAATTAGCAACAGTCTTGGAAATTTTTAAAGCTTAATTTCGGATACACATGGTAGCATGTGGTTCTTTTTAAAACTTTTTCAGCCAATTTAATTTAACTTAATACTATTAGAAACTTCATAACAAAGAAAGGGGCTTAATGATCCTATAGAAACTTCTTCTGATGGTGGCATTAATATTATCAAAAAATGATCCTATTTTCAGTTTTGTGTGAGCAAGTTTTTCTATTGTAGAAAAATCTAAAGAAATAAAATTTTGAGAATTACATCTTAAACTTGCATCAAAATTTTCAACATCCAAACCTGGAAATTATGACTTATAGATAAATGCCTTAGGCGTGAGGTTTCTTCTCAGAATTCCAGTCTTTCCAGTTTTCCAGACTTCAGCCAGGACTTACTTTGATATGCAAATAAAAGAAGCCTGCAGCACTCAGCAGGAGACAGATAAAAAGAGTAAATGTGTCTTTTTACCTGAACTCAAACTAGACCTAACCAAAAAAGTATATAATATGGTATTTACTAATTACTGGCCAGTCATCATTTTTAGGACTCTTGCTTTTCTTAGATTCTGTAATTTTTTTTTTGAGCTCATGATCTTGATTATGCTGATGGGTTAATGTTTTCTGATCAGTTCTATTTTTGATCGAATCTGGAGTTTTCAGCATTGCAATGGAGATTTCACCTGAAAAAAGCTACAAGGCCTTTACTATTGTGTTATGTGTTACATTTGTGTTACGTGTTGTATGTTGGTATGTCTGTATGTGTGTATGTCCATATATCATGCAGGGATATGACAATTGACAGATGAGGAGCGCTCATGAAAAATTTAAAAATGTATCCAAATGTCTTTGATTCACGTGATTCATATGTTTTAATTCAAATTGGGTAAACAGATAAAAATAAAGATGTCTTTAAAATTAGGCAAATAAGTTTTCTAGGTTTTCAAAAAGGCCCTAATAAAATGTAGATGTCTATAAAATAATCTGCTTAAATTCAGAAATTGAAAAGCATTGTATTGAAATGTGAACAGAAAGAGGTTAGTAGATGGAAAAGAGAAACTAAAAGGTTCTAGATATAGATATAATAGAGGAAAAACGTGTTTCTGGATAAGAGAGTCTATATGATTAAGTAATTAAAAGGGTTTAAGTAAATAATAAAAAAAGGTGTGTGTAACTTGGTTATATGTGTAAGTTTTGAGCAAGTAATCTTAAAAAATTAAACAGCTGGTAAAACAAGTACTGTTTTTATAAAATTGTGCCATGTTATTTCTTTAAAATCTAAACTTGTTTAATACAAAAACATCAATGTAATTGTGGTGTTAATGTGTTCATATCTTCCAGGTATACAAGTCTGTAAGGTAGAAGCTTGCAAAGACCATTGTATCAAGCTGGTGTTCTAAGGTTGTATGGTAATTCTAGGCTTAAAAGAAAAACATGTTGGAGTGTTGGAGATTTATGTATATCATTTGTGTTCTATAATTGGACTTGTTATCAATAAGATATGTACAGTTCCATGTTACTTTTTACACTGAGATACAATCTAAAAGTATTTTTAACTTAATGAGAGCCAAATCTGTGAAGGTTTTATTGTAAACTCAAAGGTAATGCCCATTCATTTCCATGTGAAAACTGTTTTCTTCAGGCTTCACAAAGGGGTGGCCTGAGACAAAGACTTTCCTGATATTCAGGGCAACATAACAATAGGTAATCAAAAGGCCAAAAGCAGGGTTTCTCCACTGAGACTTTACTGGCTACACTGATATCTGAGTTTTCTGAGATGCTTGCCATTCCCTTCAGCTACCAGTACATGGCCATGTCACAGAGCTTGGAAGTGGTACATATATTTGACACAAAATCATGAGCCTATTCTGGAGAGTGGCCAGAATTCAGGAAGAAAACAGGAACGTAGGAAGATAGTTGGTGTTGCCCATTGATAAGGCAAGCCACACTCCATTCATAAATTGTGCCGGATGAATGCTGGAAAGTTTTCTCCTTGAGAGGATACACCCATTGAGGCATTATCTTTTCTAATGTCTACAACCACGAAAACAGTGGGATACACAGACCTAAAAACACTCGCCTTGTCAAAGGACTAACTAGAAACAGTCCACTCCAAACCAAACACACCCCCTTTCCTAACTATTCTCAGAACAAAAGAAAAAACCACAAACCCACACCCACAACCACAAAGGCACCTCCTTCCCCCAAGTGGGTCTGGAACTATCCAGAGTGTCCTCTGACTGGAGGGCCATACTATGTTCCCCAGAAATGGTCTGTCCTGTCTCAGATCTGGACTCCTTGGTCAACTCTGTGAAGTTGTCAGGAGCCAGCAGTGAGCCTCTATCTGTTTTCTCCGGAAGGGCCCCTCTTCAGAATTTTTCTGGAATTTGGCCATTCTCACATAAGTAGGTACCACAAAAGACTGACTCTGTCCTTGGAAAATCCAAACAAGTAAGAACACTGGAACTGGTGCTGGGACTGGGCCTGGGTGCCTAGATTCCTGGAACCCAAATTTGGAGAGTTCCATCAACAAGGATGTGAGGTGAGGTCACTTCCTTTAGTAACTGAGTGAGGTCACTGCCTTGGCAACCAACTTGTCCTAACATTTGCTTCCTAAGGTCTCATAACATGGAGGATGTCCCTACTTCCTGTGACACTTTCACAAGTTAGAATGGTAAAGAAACAATAGTCACCTCTGAACAGCTCTCCACACAGGCCTCTCCTCTACATTAAGAAGAGAGAATCTGATTCAGACACAACCCTTCATCCTGACCAGGCTGTTTGCCATGGAAGATGCCTTTTGCTCTCTCAGATCCTTCATAGCTGCCTACATCTTCTCCAGGGTTCATTTCTGCATGGAACTTTGAAGTTTTCAGCAGGTGGAAGATCCCCTGCATTCCTGTATTGTAAGACCAAATCTTTCCCTGCTTTTCTGAACACTTAGATTGAGGGAACAGTGTATGGTTAGGGTTAACAATATGTTCAATTAAAACCAAAATACTCCCACATGGCCCTCATATTCTTCCATGTAGACATTCATCATAACCTCTGGCTGGAGGTTTCCATAAGGGGCGCAGCCCAAGACAGTGTCCAAAATAAGTTCCCTTGCCCCTCATTTTCCTAAAGTCAGGGTTTCCTGGACACCCTTCCTGTAAACCAGGATTGATCAAATAGGCCTGCCAGTAATACTGCTCTGTTTCTTCATTTTGAAGCCTACTGACTGTGAGGTATAGATTCTTTATGTGATTTGGAGTCATGTGAGAACCCAAGCACTGCTGCAGGGCTTTGAAGAACTCATTTGTCTCAAAGGATCCCTATACTTACTTAATGGAGGTCAGGAACCTAACAGAGGAAGCAAGAGAATTCATCCACAATGACTGATCTTTTTGCCATTTTGGTTTTGGATGCACACATGGGATCTTTCTTTAGATCCATCAGGTGCTGATAATCAAAGCCACAGCCTCTCTCAGAGCCGAAAGGATGATTCAGACACATCCCTTTCCAAAGCAATTAAGCAAAGAGCCACAGGTGATGCTCATTCATTTCCAATTGAAAGCACTTTTCTTCAGGCTTCACAAACTGGTGGCCTGAGGAAAAGACCTTCCTGACATTCAGGTCAACAGAACAGTAGGTAAGCAAAAGGCACAAAGCAGGGTTTCTCTACTGAGACTTTACTGGTCACACTGATATCCGAGTTTTCAGAGATGCTCCCAATTCCCTTCATCTATCCAGTACATGGCCATGTCACAGAACTCGACGGAGGTCCATATCTTGGACAAAAAAACATGAGCCTATTCTGGAGAGTGGCCAGAATTCAGGAAGAAAACAGGAACTAAGGAAAGAAGTAGGTGTTGTCTACAACCACGAAAACAGTGGGATACACAGACCTAAAAACACTCGCCTTGTCAAATGACTTACTAAAAACAGTCCACTCCAAACCAAACATACTGCCTTTCCTACCTATTCTCAGAACATGATAAAAAAACACAAATTCACACCCACACCGACAAAGGCACCTCCTTCCCCCAAGTAGGTCTGTGACTATCCAGAGTGTCCTCAGACTGATGGGCCTTACTCTGCTCCCTCGAAATGGACTGTCCTGTCTCAGATCAGGTCTCCTTTACCAACTCTGTAAAGTTTTCAGCATCAATCAGTGAGTCACTACCTGCTTTCTCAGGAAAGGCCCCTCTTCAGAGCTTTCCTGGCATTTAGCCATCCACACATCAGTATGTACCAAAAAGACTGACTCTGTCCTTGGTAAATCCAAACAAGTGAACCCACTGGGACTGGGACTGGGACTGGCTCTGAGTGCCTGGCTTCCTGGATCCCAAGTTCAGAGAGTTCCATCACCAAGGAAGTGAGGTAGGTCACTTCCTTCAGGAACTGAATGAGGTCACTACCTTGGTAACCACTTTATCCTAACATTTGCTTCCAAGGGTCCCACGAGAGAGAGGCTTCCCCTACTTCCTGTGTCACATTCACAAGATAGAATGGTATATCAACCATAGGCACATGTTAACAGCTCTCCACACAGACCTGGTTTGGTCCATCTTCTCTACTTTAAGAAAAGAGAGGCTTATTCAGACACATCGCTTCATCCTGACCAGGTATTTTACCAAGGAAGATTACTGTTGCTCTCTCAGGTCCTTCATTGCTGCCTACATCTTCTTCAGGGTTTATTTCTGCATGGAACTTGAGGTTCTCAACAGGTGGAAGATCCCCTACCTACCTGTATTATAACACCAACTCTGTCCCTGGTCTTTGTAAAGTTAAATTGAGGGAACAGTGCATGGTTAGGGTTAATAACATGTTCAATTTGGGTTAGGAATCATTCTGCGAGATGAATAATGGTATTGGGGACCTCCGATATTTACAAGCATATATAGGTGTAATATAAGTATGAATACAGAAATCTAGGAAAGATTTGAAACCCAGATGAACACTGGGCCCTTGATTGGGATACTTAGCTTTGAATTATTTCCGCAAAGTTGTCTCAAATAAATCGTTATACAATGGCATAGGACCTTGTACCTTGGATGACTGAATGAGGAAGAGATCCTCCAGACAAAAAGGGATAGTTCCAAAAGTTATTTAGATATAGGGTTTTGGTTAGAGAGTGAATGCAAATGTCAGCATATGTGAAGAGTCAGTCACAGTGATGAACTGGGGAAAATGTGTAGGAAAGCAGATATCAATAGAGACATTAGGAAATCAGGGAAAGTACAAAGTGAGTAATAAGATAAGACGTTTTTAACAGGGTTGAGTTTGAATATATAATCTTAGGAAGAAACAAATATGTAGTCACCAATAGGAATGATATTTGAGATCATTAGTTAATCAGGACATGGATGTTGTTAGTAATACATGCTCACATTAAATTTAGGCTTTGGTACAATCATAAGGGTGTCCGTTGCATTTTTTGTCAGGAATATTACTGTGATGAAATGTAAATGTATATCAGGTGACTACAGTATTTCTTCAAACATTTCTGAAAGCAACATTTTAAGACTTATAAATTAGTATTGGGGACACAAGTACGTGTACCCTGTGCCTATGATTATAAAGATGATGCCTTAATAGACCATACTGTAAATAAATAATATAACTTGATCAAACTTTAAATAATGGATTGAATTGATATCTGAAAATATATAGGAAATCTTATATTGATATACATAAGTTCATTCTAACCAGTTATACATCTAATGGTAATTTTAGCATTATGGTTTATCATGAAGAGTGTGGGAGTTTTGCTTCAAAAATGATTATGGAAATCGAAAATAATGTGTTTGGAAATAATCTCATGAAAAGTACAGTCAAGAAACATGGAGGAATACATATATTCTGAAGCAGGAAGTAATTGCAAGTGAACCAAATGCGTACAGATTTGTTAACTTGTGGATGAAAAGCATTATCTTATAATGTCCATAAACTGAAGAAATAGTAATGTACCAGTGTTGAATAAAAATGAACTTCAAAATACACATCATGTCCCATAGGATTTTACTTGCATTGATGTTAAACTGGGTCAGTTACTGTACAAATATTAGGATTTGTAAGCACCTTTCACCGAAGTTAGTTTTCAGTACTGGGAAATAAATATGTATTTCATGTGGATGAATATTTCTGAGAATAATTTTGTGAAAATTTGATTATAAATCCACATATAGGAACATGAGTTAAATTAGTGAGTGTAAAATAAGACACATATATTTCATATTTTGAATAATCTGGAGAAAAAAAAAAAAAATATATATATATATATATATATATATATATATATATATATATATATAGATAGATAGATACAAACACAGACATTAAAATGTAGTAATATGTATGCCAATCAAAATTCATCATGAAATATATATCATCCTCATATCCAAAACTATTCTTTTTACTGAGCATGGATTTATGTATAATGCTGTTCATCTAGGAAATTCACCCATATGTTGAATTTTCAGTTCCATCAGTATTTAGGGGGAGTGATCTCTTCTCACAATTTGTATCTTCCTAAAACAGCAAGCTCACAAGAATGTACGTGTGATACCAGGTAGGATACTAAATATGCATAATAAATTTCATGAGATGAATAGGGTACAGAGAAAGGGAGACAGAAATGTACATATGTGTTAACTTTAAAAACTCATGGAGAAGTATTACAATGAAAAGTTGACTAGATTTATAACACATTCACTTGATAAAGCAGAAGGCAAGTCCTAGTATACACCATGCCTCCTATGAACGGCCTGTATTTCTATTCTGTTAGGTTTCTTTTTCTACATCATATTAAGATTAGTAGTCAGAGTCTAGTAGGGTATGGGTTAGTGACAGGGATTCAGTATTTCTAATGGAAAATAGGAAAATGAATCTAATGTGTATGCAAATATTTGCTAGACAAAAATCTTCCCACTGTCCTCCAAAACAATGCCTTGATATTTCCTTCGCCACAAGTAATACACAATTAGTGGAGAAGAGTTTGAAAGTCTGTGAATATATATCTGGAAAAGAAAATGCTCAGGAGTTCACAACCTTGGAGGTGGTAGTGGAATTTCCAAAAGTAAGGTACAGGGTAAACACTCCACAAACATGGAACTCTGGTGGCCTAATGAGTTGTTGAGAAAATGCCTCTGAGTTTGGGCCCTTGAAAAATTTGTTGTTGTCAGGAGCTTTAGCTTCCTTTGTATTGAGACCATCAAACCTGGGTCGGCATCTATGTGACCTGGATGACATGGTTCCTTATATGCTATTGAACATGAGGCAGAAGTTCTGAATTTTCCCTTTGTTAGTAAACTGAGGACACTGGGGTCTAAGTGTCTAACCATGTGATCTGTGAAGCCATTTGGTCATACTCCACTTTTCGTGGTGTTTCTTACTGCTGCACTGGGAGTTTGGTATTGGCTTCACGTAATACAAGGAGAAAAACTGGGACACAGTGCTAGAGGGAGTACTCTCACGTGTAGTGGATGAGGGTCTGCAGGAGAATGCACCAACCAGGCTTCTATCCCAAAAAGCTTGCACCCATGTCCATAGCAACCTGATTTTGAACATTGCCCTGAAACCTCTCCATATAACAAGGTCCCTTTACTTGTAAGGTTCTGCTGGCTGCACCATGTCAGTCACAAATCATTCGGAAACCAATGGCAGAACCACGTGTCCCCACGACAGATGTTTTATCATACACCTGCCCACCACTGCTCTGGGCCCACTAGTCAGCAGGCTCCAACTTTCTGGCATCTCTGTTCTCACCATTTTCATGAAACCCAGTCAATCAATGCAATGTCTGGTACACTCGTGATCAGCAACAGATATCCAAAGGTTCTCCAGTGCCACCTGTTCATGGGAATTTAAAAAATTCATGGTATTTATATAGCCAATTTTCAAGGATGAATTTGGAGGCACTGTGGCTTTCAATTTATTCAGGAACCATGAAGTGGTGAGGAAGATTATTTCAATTAAAGCTCAGGAGAACTCTCAGAGGCAAGGCTTCCCAAAGAGTGGCCAAAAGGTCACATTAAGCCAGGCCCATTGAGGTCTACAATTGAGGTCCATGTGTGTTTTGACTCTCAACAATGGCTGCCACGTCTTTCTGAATAAAGTCATGTGATATCCTGGCTGAGATTCCCAGTGCTCTTTGGAAAGCTATCCTGGGCCTAGATCTCAGTCTCCAAGGGCAACTCTCATGTGTGGCCTCCTAAAATCCCAACACAATTCATGTCAATACTTCTCTGAGTTCATTTCCAGAACTCAGTCTCTAAGGGGAATCACTCCAGAGTTCAAGCCCATGTGGACCCAGTCATCTCTTCCAACTACCACACAAATGACCACAATTAAACCAAAACACTCCCACATGGCCCTCATCTTCTTCAATATAAACTCTCATCATAACTTCTTGCTGGAGGTTTCCATGAGGGGCGCAGCCTAAGACAGTGTCCAAAATAAGCTCATTTGCCCCTTATTTGCCTAAATTCAGGGTGGCCTGGAAACCCTTCCTGTGAATCAGGTGTGATCAAATAGGCCTGCCATTAATACTGCTCTACTTCTCCAATTTGAGGCCTACTCTCTGTGGGGCATAGATTCTTTATGTGAATTGGGGTCATGAGAAAACCCAAGCACCTATGGGCTACCCTCTGCAGGGCTTTGAAGAACCCATTTCAGTGAGTCTAGGAGTTGGACCAAAAGTTCTTTAGATATAGGGGTTTTGTTAGAGAGTGAATGTAAATGTCAGCATATTTCAAGAGTCAGTCACAGTGATGAACTGGGGAAAATGTGTAGGAAATCAGATATCAATAGAGACATTAGGAAATCAGGCAAAGTACAAAGTGAGTGATAGGATGAGACATTTTTAACAGGGTTCAGTTTCAATATTTAATCTTAGGAAGAAACAAATATGTACTCACCAATAGGAATGATATTTGAGATCATTAGTTAATCAGGACATGGATGTTGTTAGTAATACATGCTCACTTTCAATATAGGCTTTGGTACAATCATAAGTGTGTCCGTTGCATTTTGTGTCAGGAATATTACTGTGATGAAATGTATATATATATCAGGTGGCTAGAGTATTTCTTCCAATATTCTTAAAGCAATATTTTAAAGACTTATAAATTAGTATTTGGGATACAAATAGGTATACCATCGGTCTATGAATATAGAGATGATGCCTTAATAGACCATACTGTGAATAAATAATGTAACTGGTTCAAACTTTAAATAATGGATTGAATTGATATCTGAAAATATATAGGAAATCTTATATTGATATACATAAATTCATTCTAACCAGTTATACATCTAATGGTAATATTAGCATTATGGTTTATCATGAAGAGTGTCTGAGTTTTGCTTCAAAAATGATTATGGAAATCAAAAATAATGTGTTTGGAAAGAATCTCATTAAAAGAACAGTCAAGAAACATGGAGGAATACATGTGTTCTGAAGTAGGAAGTGATTGAAAGTGAACTAAATGCCTATAAATTTGTGAAATTGTGGATGAAAGAATATATCCTATTATGTCCATAAACTGCAGAAATAGTAATGTATCAGTGTTGAATAAAAATGAACTTCAAAATACACATCATGGTCCCATAGGTGTCTACTTGCATTGATGTGAAACTGGGTCAGTCACTGTGGAAATATTACGATTTGTATGCACCATTCACTGAATTTAGTTTTCAGTACTAGGAAATAAATATGTATTTAAGGTGGATGAATATTTCTAAGAATTATTTTGTGAAAATTTGATTATAAATCCACATACACACACATGAGTAAATTTAGAAAGTGTATAATAAGACACATATATTTCATATTTTGGAAAATCTAAAGAGTAGATATCTATATCTATATAGATAGATAGATAGATAGATACTCACATACACAGACATTAAAATGTAGCAATATACATGCCATTTGAAAATCATAATAAAATAGATATCATCCACGTATCCAAAAATATTCATTTTACTGAACATTTATTTATGCATAATATTGTTCATCTAGGAAATTCACCCATAGGTTGAATTTCCAGTTCCATCAGTATTTAGAGGGAGTGATCTCTTCTCACAATTTGTATCTTCCAAAATAATCAAGCTCACAAGAATGTACATGTGATACCAGGTAGAATTCTAAAGATGCATTAAAAAATACATGTGATGAATAGGCTACAGAGAAAGGGAGACAGAAATTTACATATGTGTTAATTTTAAAAACTCATGGAGAAGTATTACAATGAAAAGTTGACTATATTTATAACACATACCGTTGATAAAGCCGAAGGCAAGTCCAAGTATACACCATGCCTCCTATGAAAGGCCTGTATTTCTATTCTGTTAAGTTTCTTTTTCTCCATCATATTTGGATTAGTAGTCAGAGTCTAGTAGGGTATGGGTTAGTGTCAGGGATTCAGTATTTCAAATGGAAAATATGAAAATGAATCTAATGTGTATGCAAATATGTGCTACACAAAAATCATCCCACTCTCATCCAGAACAATGCTTTGACATTACCTTCGCCCCAAATAAGACACAATTAGTGGAGAAAAGTTAGAAAATCTGTGAATACATATGTGGAAAGAAAAATGCTCAGGAGTTCACAAACTTGTAGGAGGTAGAACGGGTTACAAAAAGGGAGAGGGTAAACACTCCACAAACATGGAGCTCTGCTGGCCCAATGACTTTTTGAGAAACTGCCTCTGAGGTAGGGCAGTTAAAATATATATTGTTGTCAGTAGTTTTAGCTTCCTTTGTAGTGAGACCATCAATTCTGGGTCTCCGTCTATGTGACCTGGATGACATGGTTTTTTGTTTTCTAGTGAACATGAGGCAGCAGTGCTGAATTCTCTCTTTGTAGGTAAACTTTGGCCACTGGGGTCTAAGTATCTAACTGTGTTGTCTGTAGAGCCATTTGGTCATTATCCACTTTCGTGGTGTTTTTTACTGCTGCACTGTGAGTTTGGTATTGGCTTCACGAAATACAAGGAGTTCTACTGGGACACAGTGCTGGAGGATGTACTCTCACGTGTGGTGGGTTAGTAAAATGCACCAGTGAGGCTTCAATTCCACATAGCTTTTCAACTTGACAATAGCAACCTGATTCTGACCTTTGGCAGGAATCCTCTCCATATAACAAGATGCCCTTACATAGAAGAGTCTGCTGGCTGTACCATGTCAGTCACAAGTCTTTCTAAGCCAATGGCAGATCCAAGTGGCCCCACCACAAATGTTTTTTTCACACACCTACACTCCTCTGCTCCAGGCCCACTAGTCTGCAGGCTCCAACTTTCTGGCATCTATGTTCTACACTTTTTTCATGAAACCCAGTCAATCAAGGCACTGTCTGGTACAATCATGATCAGGAACAGGACATTCAGAAGTTCTCCAGTGCAACCTGGTCATAGTAATTTCAAAAAATTCATGGTATTTATGTAGATATTTTTCAATAATGAAGTTGGAGGCACTGTGGGATTTAATTTATACAGGAACCATTAAAAGGTGAGGAATCTCATTTCAATGAAAGCTCTGGAGAACTTTCACAGGCAAGGCTTCCCAAAGAGTGGGCAAAAGGTCACATGAAGCCAGGCCCATTGAGGTCTACAATGTGAATTCCATGTGTGTTTTGACTCTCAACTATGGCTGACAATCTTTCAAAATAAAATCTTGTGATATCCTGGCTGAGATTCCCAGTGCTCTGTGGAAAGTCACCCTGGGCCTAGATCTCAGTTTCCAATGGCGAATCTCATGCGTGGCCTCCAAAAATCCCAACACAATTCATGGCAATACTTCTCTGAGTTCAGTTCCACAACTCAGTCTCTAAGGGGAATCACAACAGAGTTCAAGCCCAGGTGGACCCAGGCATCTCTTCCAATTGCCACACAAATGATGACAATTAAAACCAAAACACTCCCACAGGGCCCTCTTCTTCTTTTATATAGACACTAATCATAAACTCTAGCTGGAGGTTTCCATCAGGGGCACAGCCCAAGACAGTGTCAAAAATAATCTCCCTTGCCCCTCATTTGCCTAAAGTCAGGGTGGCCTGGACAACATTCCTGTGAAACAGAAGTGATCATATAGGACTGCTGTTAATACTGCTCCACTTCTCAAATTTGAGGCCTACTGACTGTGGGGTATAGATTCTTTGTGTGAATTGGAGTCATGAGAAAACGCAAGCACCTATTGTCCAGCCTCTGCAGGGCATTGAAGAACTCATTTGACACAAATGATCCCTATTCTCACTTGATGGAGGTCAGAAATATTACAGAGGAAGGCGAGAGGCTTCATCCAAAATGACTGATCTTTTTTCCATTTTGGTTTTGAATGCCCACATGGGATCTTTCTCTAGACCCATCAGGTGCTGAAAATCTAAACCACAGGCTCACACAGGGCCAAGAGGCTGATTCAGACAAATCTTTTTCCAAAGCAATAAAGTAAAAAGCCACAGGTGATTCCCATTCATTTCCATTTGAAAACTCTTTTCTTCAGGCTTCACTAAGGTTTGGCCTGAGGCAAAGACCTTTCTGACATTCAGAGCAACAGAACAATAGGTAATCAAAAGCCCCCAAGCAGGGTTTCTCCTAGGAGACTTTCCTGGTTACTCTGATATGTGAGTTTTCTGAGATGCTCGCCATTCTCTTCAACTATCCAGTACATGGCCATGTCACAGAGCTTGGAGGTGGTACGTATCTTGTACAAAAATACATGATACTAATCTTGAGAGTGGCCAGAATTCAGGAAAAAAATGAGAACTTAGGTAGATAGCAGGTGTTGCCCATGGATGAGGCAAGCCTCAGTCCATTCATTAATTGGGAAGGATGCATACTGGGAAGTTTTCTACTAGACAGGACACACCCAATGAGCTATTTTCTTTTCTAATATCTACAAAGAAAAACACAATGGGATACACAGACACAGAAACAGTCTCCTTGTCAAATGACTTACTAGAAACAGTCCACTCCAAACCAAACAAACCTCCTTTTTTACCTATTCTCAGATCATGTGAAAAAACCACAAACACAAACCAACACCCTCTAATGCACCTCCTTCTTCCAAGTAGGTCTGTGACTATCTGGAATGTCCTCTGACTGGTAGGACATACAATGCTCCCCAGAAATGGCCTTTCTGTCTCAGATCTGGTCTCCTTGGTCAAATCTGTGAAGTTGTAAGGACGCAGTGGTGAGCCAATTCCTATCCTCTCAGGAAAGACCCCTCTTCAGAGCTTTCTTGGTATTTGGCAACCCTTACATCAGTAGGTACCAAGAAAGACTGACTCTGTTCCTGGAAAATCCAAAGAAATGAGCCCACTGCGACTGGGACTGGAACTGGCTCAGGGTGCCTTGCTTCCTGGATCACAAAATTCAGAGAGCTCCATCACCAAGGAAGTGAGGTGAGGTCACTACCTTCAGAAAATGAATGAGGTCACTGTCTTGGCCACCACTTTGTCCTAACAGTTTCTTCCTATTGTCTCCTGACATGGAGGCTGCCCTACTTCCTGTGATACTTTCTCATGTTAGAATGGTATAGAAACCATAGTTACCTGGGAACAGCTCTCCACACAGGCCTGGTTTGGTCCATCTTCCCTACATAAAGAATAGAGAGGCTGACTCAGACACATCTTTTCATCCTGACCATGTTTTTTGCCATGGAATATGACTTTTGTTCTCTCAGGTCCTTCATTCTGCCTGCATCTTCTCCAGGGATCATTTCTGCATGGATTTTGAGGTACTCAGCAGTTGGAAGATCTCCAAACTTCCTGTATTGTAATACCAACTTTGTCCCTGCTCTTCTGTAAAGTGAGATTGAAAGAACATTGTATGGTTAGGATTAATAGCATGTTCGATTTGGGTTGGAAATCATTCTGCTGGATGAATAATGGTATTGGGAACCAGCGATATTTATAAGAATATAGAGGTAGAACATAAGTATGAAAACAGAAATCTAGGTAATATTTGAAGCCCAGAAGGATTTGGACCCTTGATTGGGATCCTTAGCTTGAGTTATGTTTTGCACCGAGGTCTCAGTTAAATTGATATACAATGGCATAAGACCCTGTACCTCAGATGATTAAATGTAGAAGAGATCATCCAGTCAAAAAGGGATTGTGTGTAGGATTAGGAAGATAGTCAGTAGGTTTAGAAGGAAGAGTGAGTCTAGGATTTGGACCAAATGTACTTTAGCAATAGGGTTTTGGTTAGAGAGTGAATATAAATGACACCATATATGAAGAGTCAGGCACAATGATGAACTGGGGAAAATATGTAGGAAAGCAGACATCAATAGAGACATTAGGAAATCAGGCAAAGTATAACGTGATAGGATTAGACATTTTCAACAGGGTTGAGGTTGAATACATAATCTTAAGAAGAAACCAATTTGTAGTCACCAATAAGATTGACATTTGAGAGCATTAGGCAACCTGGACATGGATATATTTAGTAATCCATGTTCACATTCCATTGAGGCTTTGGTACAATCATAAGGGTGACCTTCGCATTTTGTGTCCAGAATATTACTGTGTTAATATGTATATGAAGATCAGGTGACATGAGTATTTCTTCCACCATTTCTGGGGGAAATATTTTGAAAAGATATAAATTAGTACTGGGGATACTAATCGGCTTACCCTGTGTTGATGAATATAGAGATGATGCATTAATAGACCATACTGTGAATAAATTATATGACTGGTTCCAAATTTAAATAATGGATTGTATTGATATCTGAAAAAATAGAGGAAATCATTTATTGATATACATACATTCATTCCAACCACTTATATATCTAATGGTTATATTAGGGTTACCGTTTATCATAAATAGTGTGTGAGTTTTGCTTCAAAAATGATTATGGAATCGAAAATAATGTCTTTAGAAAGAAGTCTAGTGAAAAGACCAGTAAAGAAACATGGAGAAATATAAGTGTTCTGAAGGAGGAAGTGATTGAAAGTGAACCAAATGTTTATAAATTTGTGAACTTGTGAATGAAAGGATATAATTTATGATGTCTATAAACTGAAGAAATAATAACGTACCAGGTTTGATTAAAATGAACTTTAATAAACACACCATATCCAATAGGAATCTACTTGCATTGATGTTAAACTTGGTCAGTTACTGTAGAAATATTAGGATTTGTAAGCACCCTTCCCTGAAGTTAGTTTTCAGTACTAGGAAACAAATATTTATTTCAGTGGATGTATATTTCTGAGAATAAACTTTTTAAAAGTTGATTATAAATCCACATATATGAATATGAATGAATTCAGGCGGTGTATAAGAAGACACATATATTTCATATTTTGGTAAATCTGGAGAATATATATATATATATATATATATATATATATATATATATATATAATGTATATATAGACACACAAACACACACATTATAATGTAGCAATATATATGCCAATTGAAATTCATCATGAAAAATAACTCATCCGCATATCCCAAAATATTCATTTTACTGAACATGAATATGTGTATAGTGTTGTTCATCTAGGAAGCTCACCCATGGGTTCAATTTTCAGTTAAAACAGCGTTTAGGAGGAGTGATCTCTTCTCACAATTTGTATCTGCCAAGTCAGCCACCTCACAAGAATGTATATGTGAAACCAGGTAGGATTCTATTTGTGCATATAAAAATACATTTGCTTAATAGGCTACAGAGAAAGGGAGACAGGAATTCACATTTTTCTTAACTTTAAAAACACATGGAAAATTATTTCAACAAATAATTGACTAGATTTATAACTCCTACCTTATATCATGCAAAAGGTAATTCCAACTATACACCATGCTTCTTCTGAAATGCTTGTATTTCTATTCTGTTTGGGTTATTTTTCTCCATTATATTAGGATTAGTAGTCAGAGTTTAGTAGGGTATGGGTTAGTGTCAGGGATTCAGTATTTCAAACAGAAAATTGGAAAATGAATCCAATGTGTATGCAAATATGTGCTACAAAACAATCTTCCCTCTCTCATCCAGAACAATGACTTGACATTCCCTTTGCCCCAAGTAAGTCAGAATTAGAGGAGAAGAGTTAGAAAATCTGTGAATATATATTTAGAATGGAAAATGCTCAGGAGTTCACAACCTTGGAGTTGATAGAGCAGTTTCCAAAAGTAAGTGACATGGTAAACCCTCCACAAACATGGAGATCTGCTGGCCTAAACACTTCTTGAGAAATTGCCTCTGAGCTTGGGCACTTGAAATATATGTTGTTTTCAGGAGCTTTAACTTCCGATGTAGTGAGACCATCAAAGCTAGGTCTGCATCTATGTGACCAGGAGGACATGGTTTCTTATTTTCCAATGAACATGAGGCAGCAGTGCTAAATTCTCTCTTTGTAGCTAAATTGTGGCCACGGGGGCTAAGTGTCACCCCATGTGGACTGTGAAGCCACTTGGTCATCCTCGACTTTTCATTGTGTTTCTTGCTGCTGCACTGGGAGTTTGGTATTTGCTTCACGAAATACAAGGAGTTCAAGTGGGACACAGTGCTGGAGGGAGTTCTGTCACGTGTGGTGGGTCAGTGTCTGCATGGGAATGCACCAAATAGGCTTCTATCCCACATAGCTTGCCCCTTGACCATAGCAACCTGATTCTAAACATTGCCGTGAAAAATCTCCATATAACAAGATGCCTTTATATAGAAGGGTCTGCTGGCTGCACCGTGTCTGTGTCAAGGCATTTGAAAGTCAATGGCAGATCCACAGGCCCCACCACAGATGTTTTATCACACACCTGCACACCACTGCTCTAGGCCCACTACATATCAGGCTCCAACTTACTGGCATCTCTGTTCTACACCATTTTCATGATACCTAGTCAATCAAGGCACTGTCTGGTATACTCATGATCAGCAACAGGACATCCAAAGGTTCTCCAGTGCCACCTGGTCATGAGAATTTCTAAAAATTCATGGTATTTATCTAACTATTTTTCACATATGAAGTTGTTGGTACTGTGGGTTTCAATTCATTCAGGATCCATTAAATGTTGAGGAAGCTCATTTTAATGAAGGATCTGGAGATCTCTCACAGGCAAGGCTTCCCAAAGAGTGGCCAAATTGTCACATGAAGCCAGGCCCATTGAGGTCTCCAATGTGAGGTCCATGTGTGTTTTGACTCTCAACGATGGCTGCCAGGTCTTTCAGAATAAAACCTGTGATATCCTAGCTGAGATTCCCAGTGCTCTCTGGAAAGCCTCTCTGGGCCAAGATCTCAGTTTCCAAGGGCGACTCTCATGCGTGGCCTCCTGAAATCCCAACAACATTCATGGCAATACTTCTCTGAAGTCAGTTCCAAATCTCATTCTCTAAGGGGAATCACACCAGAGTTCAAGCCCAGGTGGACCCAGTCATCTCTTCCAACTACCACACAAATGACCACAATTAAAACCAAAACACTCCCACATGGCCCTCATCTTTTTCCATATAAACACACATCATAACCTCTGGATGGAGTTTTCCATGAGGTGCACATCCAAACCAGTGCCCAAAATAAGCTCCCTTGCCCTTCATTTGCCTAACATCAGGGTTGATTGAACACGCTTCCTGTGAACCAGCAGTGATCAAATAGGCCTGCCGTAAATGCTCCACTTCTCCACTTTGAGGCCTTCTTACTGTGGGGTTTAGATTCTTTTTTTTTTCTAAATTTTTTTGGAAATTTAATTGAAAAGTTAAAAAAAATTGTTTTGCAGAATATTAAATTTCTAATGGCAAAGCCTTCACCTTGTTTGTGAAGGAAACCTTGATGCCTTGCCAATCTGGTTATATGGAGACACTCAAAATTTTCTGTTACATACTACATGGATGAATGGCTAAAGCACATAGTTTTTTAAAACTGAAAGGCAGATACCAGCAAGTAAGATAACAAATAAAAGACAATTTTATTAAAAAATAAAGTTGTTATATGACTCAAATATTGGAAATTCAATTCTTTTTTTTTGGTTGTTCAAAACATTATAAAGCTCATGATATATCATCTTTCATACATTTGACTTAATTGGGTTATGAACTCCCATTTTTACCCCAAATACAAATCGCAGAATCACATCAGTTACACACTCACGTTTTTACATAATAGCATACTAGTTATTGTTGAATTCTGCTACCTTTCCTATCCCCTACTATTCCCCCTCCCCTCCCATCTTCCCTCTCTACCTCATCTGCTGTTGTTTAATTCTCTCCCTTGTTTTCCCCTCTTTAGCCTCACAACCTCTTATATGTAATTTTGTGTAACATTGAGTAGTCTCCTACCATTTCCATATAATTTTCCTTCTCTCTCCCTTTCTCTCCCCCCACTCATCTCTGTTTAGTTTTAATATTTTTCTCATGTTCTTCCTCCCTGTTCTCTTCTTATTTGCTCTCTCTATATAAAAGGAAACATTTGGCATTTGTTTTTTAAGGATTGGATAGCTTCGCTTAGCATAATCTATTCTAATGCCATTCATTTCCCTGCAAATTCTATGATTTTGTCATTTTCAGTGCTGTGTAATACTCCATTGTGTATAGATGCCACATTTTTATTATTCATTCGTCTATTGAACGGCATCTAGTTTGGTTCCACAGTCTAGTTATTGTGAATTGTGCCGCTATGATCATCGATGTGGCAGTATCCTTATACTGCTCTCTATTAAGATCTTCAGGGAAGAGTCTGAGAAGGGCGATATCTCAAATGGTGGTTCCGTTCCCAGCTTTCCCAGGAATCTCCATACTGCTTTCCATATTGGACTCTCCAATTTGCAGGCCCACAAGCAGTGTACAAGTGTACCCTTTACCCCACATCCTCACCAACACTTATTGTTGTTCGACTTCATAATGGCTGCCAATCTTACTGGAGTGAGATGGTATCTTAGGGTGGTTTTGATTGCATTTCTCTGACTGCTACAGATGGTGAGCATTTTTTCATGTACTTGTTGATTGATTGTATATCCTCCTCTGTGAAGTGTCTGTTAAGATCCTTGGCCCATTGTTGATTGGGTTATTTGTTATCTCATTGTTTAATTGTTTTGAGTTCTTTGTATATTCTAGATATTAGGGCTCTATCTGAAGTGTAAGGGGTAAAAATTTGTTCCCAGGATGTAGGCTCTCTATTTAACTCTCTTATTGTTTCTCTTGCTGAGAAAAAACTTTTTTAGATTAAGTAAGTCCCATTTGTTTATTCTTTTTATGAACTCTTGGGCTATGGGTGTCCTATTAAGGAATTTGGAGCCCAACCCCACAGTATGTACATCGTAGCCAACTTTTTCTTCTATCAGACGCAGTGTCTCTGATTTTATATCTGGCTCCTTGATCCATTTTGAGTTAACTTTTATGCATTGTGAGAGAAAGGGATTCCGTTTCATTTTGTTGCATATGAATTTCCAATTGTCCCTGCACCATTTGTTGAAGATGCTATCCTTCTTACATTGCATGCTTTTAGGTCCCTTTTCAAATATAAGAAAGTTGTAATTTTGTGGATATGTCTCTTTGTCCTCTATTCTGTACCATTGGTCCATCTGCCTGTTTTGATACCAGTACCACACTGTTTTTGTTACTATTGCTTTGTAGTACAGTTTGAACTCTGGATTCACACTTCCTGCTTAGAATTGCTTTCGCTATTCTGGGTCTTTTGTTGTTCCATATGAAATTCATGATTACTTTATCTATTTCTACAAGAAATGCCATTGGGTTTTTGATTGGCATTGCATTAAACCTGTAGAGAACTTTGGGTAATATCGCCATTTTGATGATGTTATTTCTGCCTATCCATGTACAGGGCATATTTTTCCATCCTCTAACATCTTCTTCTATCTCTCTCTTTAGGGTTCTGTAGTTTTCATTGTATAAATCTTTCACCTCTTTGGTTAGGTTGATTCCCAAGTTTTTTATTTTCTTTGAGTATACTGTAAATGGAGTGGTTTTCCTCATTTCCATTTCAGAAGTTTTGTTGCTGATATACAAGAATGCCTTTGATTTATGTGTGTTGATTTTATATCCTGCCAATTTGCTGAATTCATTTATTAACTCTAGCAGTTTCTTTGTAGACCCTTTTGGGTCTGTTAAATATATTATCATGTCATCCACAAATAGCGATAATTTAAGTTCTTCTTTTCCTATTTTTATGCCTTTAATTTCCTTTGTCTGTATCATTGCTCTGGATAGTATTTCAAGAACTAAATTAAATAGAAGTGGTGATAGAGGGCATCCCTGTCTTGTTGCAAATTTTAGAGGGAATGCCTTCAGTTTTTCTCCATTTAGGATGATGCTAGCCTGAGGTTTAGCATATATAGCTATTACCATGTTGAGGTAAGTTCCTGTTATTCCTAGTGTTTTATAGAGTTTTAAAGAAAAAGGGATGCTGTGCTTTGTAGAATGCTTTTTTTGCATCTATCGAGATGATCATATGGTTCTTCTCTTTAAGTCTATTGATGTGATGGATTACATTTATTGATTTCCGTATATTGAACCAGCCTTGCATCCCTGGGATGAATCCCTCTTGATCATGAAGCACAATTTTTTTGTATGCTTTTGTTTTTTATTTGCCAGGATTTTATTGAGAATTTTTGCATCCAAGTTTATTAGAGATATTGGTCTGTAGTTTTCTTTCTTTGAAGTGTCTTTGTCTGGTGTTGGGATCAGGGTGATGTTGGCCTCATAGAATGAATTTGGAAGAACTCCTTCTCTTTCTATTTTTTGAAATAGCTTGAAAAGTATTGGTATTAATTCATCTTTGAACGTTTTGTAGAACTCTGCTGTATAACCATCTGGTCCAGGGCTTTTTTTGGTTGGTAGTCTTTTGAAGGTTTCTTCTATTTCTTCCTTTGTTATTGGTCTATTTAAATTGTGTGAGTCTTCCGGACTCAAACTTGGCAGATTATATGACATAAGAAATTTATCAATATCTTCATTATCTTCTGTTTTATTGGAATATGGGGTTTCAAAATACTTTCTAATTATCATCTGAATTTCTGTAGTGTCTGTTGTGATGTTGCCTTTTTTATCCCATATGTTAGTAATTTGAGTTCTCTCTCTACTTCTCTTCATTAGCATGGCTAAGGCCCTGTCGATTTAATTTATTTTCAAAGAACCAACTTTTATTTTTTCAATTTTTTTTTGTTTCAATTTTGTTGATTTCTCCTCTAATTTTAATTATTTCTTGTCTTCTACTACATTTGTTGTTTTGCTTTTTTTTTCTAGGTTTTTGAGATGTAGTGTGAGATCATTTATTTGTTGTTTTTTTTTCTTTTTTTTTTTTGAGGAAAGAATTCCAAGAAATGAATTTCCCTCTTAAAACTGCTTTCATTGTTTTCCATAGAATCAGGTATGTTTTGTCTGTATTGTCATTTGTCTCTAAGAAATTTTTTATCTCCTCCTTTATGTCTTCTGTAACCCATTGATCATTCAGTAACATATTGTTCATTTTCCATGTGATGTAGAATTTTTCCTTCCTTCTTCAATCATTAATTTCAAGTTTCATTCCATTATGATCAGATATGGTGCATGGTATTATCTCCATACTTTTATATTTACTAAGAGTTTCCATATGGCATAATATATGGTCTATATTTGAGTAGGACCAATGTGCTGCTGAGAAGAACATGTATCCACTTTATGATGTTTGATATATTCTATATATGTTGGTTAAGTCTAGGTTATTGATTGTTCTATTAAGTTCTATAGTTTCTTAATTCAGATTTTCTCTAGAGGATCTGTCCAATTGCGAGAGTTGTGTGCTGAAGTCACCCGTAATTATTGTGTTATAGCCTATATGACTCTTGAAGTTGAGGAGAGTTTGTTTTATGACTTTGCACCACCATTGTTTGATGCATACAAATTGATAATTGTTATGTCTTGTTGGTTAATGGTGCCTTTTAACAGTATATAGTGTCCTTCTTTATCACTTTTGATTAACTTAGGTTTAAGTTGATTTTAATCGATATGAGTATGGCCACTCCTTCTTGCTTCCGAGGGCCAACAATGGCTGCAAAGTCTTTCAGAATAAAATCATGTGATTTCCTGGCTGAGATTCCCATTGCTCTGTGGAAAGCCACCTTGGGCCTAGATCTCAGTTTCAAAGGGTGACATTCATGCGTGGCCTCCTAAAAACCAACACAATTCATTTCAATACTTCTATGAGGTACGTTCCAGAACTCAGGCTCTAAGGGAAATCACACCAGAGTTCAAGCCCAGGTGGACCAAGTCATCTCTTCCAACCCCCACACAAATGACCACAATTAGAACAAAAAAACTCCCACATGGCCCTCATCTTCGTCCATAGAGACCCTCATCAAAAGTTCTGGATGGAAGTTTTCATGAGGGTCGCAACCAAAGACAGTTTCCAGAATAAGCTCCCTTGCCTCTAATTTCCCTAAAGTCAGGGTGGCCTGGACACCCTTCCTGTGAACCAGGAGTGATCAAAAAGGCCTGCCATTAAATCCGCTCTGTTTCTATAATTTGAGGCTTACTGAATGTCAGGTATAGATTTTTTATGTGATTTGGAGTCATGAGAAAACCCAAGCATATCTGCAGAGCATTGAAGAATTCATTTGACAAAGAGGATCCCTATTCTCACTTGAAGGGGGTCAGGAACCTAACAGAGAAAGGCAAGAATCTTCATCCACAATGACTGCTCTTTTTGCCATTTTGGTTTTGAATGCACACATGGGTTCTTTCTTTAGATCCATTAGGTGCTGAGAATCTAAGCCACAGCCTCACACAGGGCCAAGAGGCAGATTCAGACAAATCCCTTTCCAAAGCAATTAAGCAAAGAGCCACAGGTGATGTCCATTTATTTCCATTTGAAAATTTTTTCTTCAGGCTTCACAAAGGGGTGGCCTGAGGCAAAGACCTTCCTGACATTCAGGGCAACAGAACCCTTGATTTGTATACTTAGCTTGAATTATGTTCTGCACCGAGGTCTCAGATAAATCGATATACAATGGCATAGGACCGTGTACCTTGGATGATTGAATGTACAAGAGAACATCCAGTCAAAAAGGGATAGTCTGTAGGATTAGGAAGATAGTCAGTAGGTTTAGGAAGAAGAGTGACTCTAGGAGTTGGACCAAAAGTTCTTTAGCAATAGGGTTTCAGTTAGAGAGTGAATGTAAATGTCAGCACATGTGAAGAGACAGTCACAATGATGAACTGGGAAAAAATATGTAGGAAAGCAGATATCAATAGAAAGATTAGGAAATCAGGCAAAGTATAAAGTGAGTGATAGGATTAGACATTTTCAACAGGCTTGAGGTTGAATATATAATCTTAGGAAGAAACAAATATGTAGTAATCAATAGGATTGACATTTGAGAGCATTAGGCACCCTGGACATGGATGTTTTTAGTAATCCATGGTCACTTTCCATTTAGGCTTTGGTACAATCATATGTGTGACCTTTGCATTTTGTGTCCAGAATACTACCGTGATAAATTGTATATGTTGATAAGGTGACATGAGTATTTCTTCCACCATTATGGGGAGTAACATTCTGGAAACTTATAAATTAGTACTGGTGATACAAATAGGTGTACCTTGTGTTGATGATTATTGAGATGTTGCATGAATAGACCATATTGTGATAAAGTATATAACTAGTTCCAACTTTAAATAATGGATTGAGTTTGCATCTGAAAATATATTGGAAATCTTATATTGATATATATACAATCATTCCAACCAGTTATATATGTAATGGTAATATTAGGGTTACGGTTTATCGTGAAGGGTGAGTATTGCTTCAAAAATGATTATGGAATAAAAAATAATGTGTTTAGAAAGAAGTCTAGTGAAAAGACCAGTAAAGAAACATGGAGGAATACATGTGTTCTTAAGTAGTAAGTAAATGAATGTGAACCAAATGCCTATAATTTTGTGAAGTTGTGGATGAAAAAATATATCCTATGATGTCCATAAACAGATAAAATAATAATATACCAGTGTTGAATAAAAATGAACTTCAAAATACACATCATGTCCCATAGCAATATACTTGCATTGATGTTAAACTGGGTCAGGTACTGTAGAAATATTAGGATTTGTATGCACCACCTACTGAACTTAGTTTTCAGTAGTAGGAAACAAAAATGTATTACAGGAATATAAATATTGCTGAAAATAATCTTGTAAAGATTGGATTTTGAACCCACATACATGAATATAAATGAATTTAGGGAGTGTATAATAAGACACATATTTTTCATATTTTTTTTAAAATCTGGAGGAAAAAAAAAATATATATATATATATATATATATATATATATATATATATATATATATTTTTTCCAGATTTAAAAAAAATACACAAACACACACACACACACACACACATGCACACATACACACACACACACACATTAATATTTAGCAATATATATGCCAATCGAAATTCATCATGAAATATAATTCATCCACGTATTCAAAAATATTCATTTTACTGAACATCGATTTATGTATAGTGTTTTTCACTAGGAAGCTCACCCATAGGTTGAATTTTCAGTTCCATCATTATTTAGGGAGAGTCATCTGTTCTCACAATTTTATATTCCAAAGTCAGGGAGCTCAAAAGAATGTCGTGTGATACCAGGTAGGATATTATATATATGCATAAAAAAATACATGTACTGAATAGGATACAGAGAAAGGGAGACAGGAATTTATATATGTGATAATTTTAAAAAATCATGGAGAAATATTACAATGAAAAGTTGACTAGATTTAAAACACATACTCTTGATAATGCAGAAGGCAAATAGAAGTATACACCATGCTTCCTATGAAAGGCCTGTATTTCTATTCGGTTAGGTTTCTTTCTCTCCATGATATTAGGATTAGTAGTCAGAGTCTAGTAGGTTATGGGTTAGTGTCAGGGATTCAGTATTTCAAATGGAAAAAAGGAAAATGAATCTAATGTGTATGCAAAAATGTGATACACATAAATCTTCCCTCTCTCATCCAGAACAATGCCTTGACATAACCATCGCTAAAAGTAAGACACAATTAGAGGAGAGGAGTTAGAAAATCTGTGAATTTATGTGGAATGGAAAATGCTCAGGAGTTCACAACACTGGAGGTGGTAGAACAGTTTCCAAAAGTAAGGGAGAGGGTAAACAATCCAGAAACATGGAGCTGTGGTGGCCTAAAGACTTCTTGAGAAACTTCCTCTGAGGTTGGGAACAAGAAATATATGTAATTGTCAGGAGATTTAGCTTCGTTTGTAGTGACACCATGAAATCTGGGTCTGCATCTATGTTACCTGGAGAACATGGTTTCTTATTTTCCAATGATCATGAGGCAGCGGTGCTGAATTCTCTCTTTGTAGGTAAACTGAGGCCACTGGGCTGAAGTGTCTCCCATGTGGACTGTGAAGCCATTTGGTGATCCTCCACTTTCCAGGGTGTTTCTTACTGCTGCACTGGGAGTTTGGTACTTGCTTCACGAAATACAAGGAGTTCAACTGGGATAAAAATGCTGGAGGAGTTCTGTCATGTGTGGTTGGTCAGGGTCGCGAAGAGAATGTACGAACCAGGCTTCTATCCTACATAGCTTCCCCCTTGACTATAGCAACCTGATTCTGAACATTGCCCTGAAACCTCTCCATATGACAAGATGCCTTTACATATAAAGGTCTGCTGCCTGCACCATGTCAGTCGCAAGTCTTTCAAAGCCAATGGAAGATCCAGGTGGTCCTACCAAAAATATTTATTTACACACCTACAGTCCACTTCTCTACACCCAGTACTCAGCAGGATCCAAATTACTGGCATCTCTGTTCTACACCATTTTCACGAAACCCAGTCAATCAAGGCACTCTTTGGTACACTCATGATCAGCAACAGGAAATCCAAAGTTTATCCAGTGCCACCTGGTCATGGGAATTTCAGAAATTTCATGGTATTAATCTAGTCATATTTCAAAAATGAAGTTAGAGGCACTGTGGGTTTCAATTAATTCAGGAACCATTAAATGGTGAGGAAGCTCATTTCAATGAAAGCTCTGGAGAACACTCACAGAAAAGCCTTCCAAAAGACTGGCAAAAAGGTCACATGAATCCAGACACATTGTGGTCTACAATGTGAGGTCCATATGTGTTTGGACTCTCAACTAGGGCTGCCAAGTCTTCAAGAAGTAAATCATGTGATATCCTGGCTCAGAATCCCCGAGCTCCGTGGAAAGCCATCCTGGGCCTAGATCTCAGTTTCCAAAGGCGATTCTCACGCGTGGCCTAGTAAAATCCCAAGAGAATTCACGGCAATACTTCTCTGAGGTCAGATCCAGAACTCATTCTTTAAGGGGAATCACACCAGAGTTCAAGCCCAGGTGATCCCAGTCATCTCTTCGAACTACCACACAAATTACCACAATTAAAACAAGAACACTCCCATATGGCCCTCATCTTCTTCCATATTGACACTCATCATAATTTGGCTGGATGTTTAAATGAGGGGCGCAGACCAAGACAGTGTCCAAAATAAGCTCCTTTGACCCTCATTTGCCTAAAGTCAAGGTGGCCTGGACACCCATCCTGTGAACCAGGAGTGATCAAATAGGCCTGCCATTAATACCGCTCCAATTCTCCAATTTGAGGCCTACTGACTGTGGGGTTTAGATTCTTTATGTGAATTTTAGTCATGATAAAACCAAACACCTATGGGCTAGCCTCTGTAGGTTTTGAAGAACTCATTTGACCCAAAGGATCCCTATTTTCACTTGATGGAGTTCAGGAACCTTACAGAGGAAGTCAAGAGACTTCATCCCAATGACTGCTCTTTTGGCCATTTTTCATTTGGATGCAAACATGGGAACTTTCTTTAGATCCATCAGGTGCAGAGAATCTAAGTCACAGCCACACACAGGGCCAGGGGGCTGATTCATACACATCTCTTTTCAAAGCACTTAAGAAAAGAGCCACAGGTATGCCCAATCATTTCCCTTTGAAAACTGTTTTCTTCAGGCTTCAAAAAGGGGTGGCCAGAGGCAAAGACCTTCCTGACATTCAGGGCAACAGAACAATTGGTAAGTAAAAGGCCCAAAGCAGGGTTTCTCCACTGAGACTTTCCTGGTCACAATGATATCTGAGTTTTCTGAGATGCTCCCCATTCCCTACAGCTATCCAGTACATTGTTATGTCACAGAGCTTTGAGGTGGTAAAGATCTTGGACACAAAACCATAGGCCTATTCTTGAGATTGGCCGGAATTCAGGAAGAAAACAGGAACTTAGGAAGATAGCAGGTGTTGCACATCAATAAGGCAAGCTACAGTCCATTCATAAATGGGGCAATATGAATGCTGAGAAGCTTTCTACTCGACAAGACACATCCATTCATGAATTCTCTTTTCTAATGTCTACAACCACGGACACAGTGAGATACACAGACAGAGAAACACTCGCCATGTTAAACGACTTACTAGAAACAGTCCACTTCCAATGAAACAAACTGACTTTCCTACCTATTCTCAGAGAATGAGACAAAACCACAAACCCACAACCACACCCACAAAGGCACCTTCTTCCCACAAGTAGGTCTTTGACTATCCGGAGTGTCCTCTGTCTTGTAGGCCATAATATGTTCCCCCAAAATAGCCTGTCCTGTCTCAGATCTGGTCTCCTTGGCAAACTCTGTGAACTTCTCAGGAGCCAACGGTGAGCCACTAACTGCTTTCTCAAGAAAAGCAACCCTTCCGAGCTTTCCTGGCATTTGTTCTTCTCACGTCTGAAGGTACCAAGAAAGACTGACTGTCCTTGGTAAATTCAAATAAGTGAGACCACAGGGATGGGGACTGGGACTGGCTCTGTGTGCCTGGCTTCCTGGATCCAAAGTTCAGAAAGTTCCATCACCAAGGAAGTGAGGTGAGGTCATTTCCTTCCTGAACTGAATGAGGTCCCTGTCTTGGCAACCACTTTGTCTTAACTGTTGCTTCCAAGGGTCCCATGAGATTGAGGCTGCCCCTACTTCCTGTGACACTTTCACAAGTTAGAATGGTATATCAACCATAGGCACCCAGGAATAGATCTCCACACAGGCCTGTTTTGGTCCATGTTCTCTACATTAAGAAGAGAATCTAATTCAGACACAACCTTTTATCCTGACCGGGTTGTTTGCCATGGAAGATGACTTTTGCTTTCTCAGGTCCTTCATAGCTGCCTACATCTTCTCCAGGGATCATTTCTGCATGGGCCTTTGAGGTTCTCAGCAGGTGGAAGTTTCCCTACATTTCTTTATTGTAAAATCAACTCTTTCCCTGCTCTTCTATAAAGTTAGATTGAATGAACAGGGTATGATTATGGTTAAATCATGTTTGATTTGGGTTAGAAATCATTGTGCTGGATGAATAATGGTATTGGGAACTTGCTATGTGTATAAGAATATATAGGTGTAATATATGTATGAAAAAAGAAATCTAAGTATGATTTGAAGGCCAGAAGGGCATTGGGCCCTTGATTGGGATACGCAGCATTGAATTACGTTCTGCAGAGATGTCTCAGATAAATCAATATACAATGGCATAGGTCCTTGTACCTTGCATGAATTAATGTAGAAGGAACATCCAGTCAAAAAGGGATAGTCGGTAGTGAAAGGTTAATAAAATAGGTACTTGTAATTTCCTGTTTTTCTGTATGCTTAACAAAACACTGTTGAAATCTTGAGAAATGTTTGCTAATCTTGTTCTAGAATGTACTGTTCCCAACTGCCAAACTGCAGAATGTACTGCCTCACTCGGTGTCACGCGAACCGCCCACTCACCCTTACACATCAGTAAACTTCCCTCCCTTCCCTCTCCAAGAAATGTATGTAAGCTCTGCATAAGCTGTTCTCAGAGCTCTCTGATATATTTAAGTTAGCTGTGAGCCCCAGCAAGCTGGACCCAAAAAAAGCCCTTTGCTGTTGCATGAGACAGTCTCTTGGTAGTCTCTTCCTCCGACACTCGCCTGACCTTTACATATTGAGGTTCCACCGAGTTCTGGCAGTGGCGGATGAGAGACCCCCAACGGGCTCCTCTCGGAGCAAGTAAGGCGCCTCTTTCTGGTTTCAGGTGTCATGTTAGGGCTTGGCAAAATTGCTGGAGATGAAGAGCCTGGGGTCTCTCCGACGGTGGCTGAGAGACGTGTCACAGAGACATAGGGCATCTCCATGGGGGACCCCGCAGAGGACTCGGAGAATCAAGGAACAATTGCTTCATCGACTCAGTGATATTTTGTTTTAGATTAGGTATTGCCATCCTATCGGGTTTTGCCGGCTACGCATTCCTGGTCTCAGTGTTGGAGGTCCATTGCCTGTCTTCATGGTCTTGTCTTATCTGTGTCATGTGACTTTGCTTTTACTGTTTGTGTACCTTTCATTATGGGACAGAGCACTTCAATGGCTCTGTCCCTGACCCTTGATCACTGAACCAAAGTCTGCTTAAGGGCTCAGTATCTTTCTTTTTTTAGTAAAACGCTAGACCTGGCAGACTCTCTGTGCCTCAGAATGGCCCATTTTGGAGTCGTATGGCCCCTAGAAATATCTTTCTACTTCCCACTAATTTAAAAAGTCAGAGATATTGTCTTTCAGCCAGGGCCACATATCCATCCTGATCAACAGCCATATATCTTAACTTTGCCAACCTCTGCAAATCTCCTCCACCATGGGTGAAGCCTTTCCTTGCCCATGCCTCTGCTCATACTCCTTCCCCCATGATCTCTCAAACCCTCATCTCTTCCACCTCCTCCACCCTCTGTTCTCCCTGAGTCACAAGATTTGACTCTACTGGACTCTTCTTCCCCTCCTTATCCACTGCCCTCGTCCCCTAACACACAACACACTCTAAGTGATTCCCCTGCTTCTGACTAAGCCTCTCTACCATTGGAGGAAGCTAAGCTGGTAATAGGATCTGATAATGGACCGATGTTCATGGCCCAGGTAAGTCAGGGGTTAGCCAGGAACCTGGGGATTAATTGGAAGTTATATTGTGCTTATAGACCCCAGAGTTCAGGACAAGTAGAAAGAATGAATAGAACAATTAAAGAGACCTTAACGAAATTAAGCTTAGAGACCAGCATAAAAGATTGGACTATGCTCCTGACTTATGCAATGTTTCATGCAAGAAAAAATCCTTCTGTTTCTTTGAGTAGCCTTACCCCCTGAGAAATTCTCTATGGTGGCCCTCGTCCAGTAAGGGTCCTAAGCCCAACTGTAAGACCTAAGGATCCATTTCACACCCTCTTGGTTGACAGACTTAAAGCTCTTGAAAGAACTCAGTGATACCTGTGAAAATAGCTGGCCACTGCCTACCAAACTGTGTACCAGGGGATACCACATCCATATCAAATAAGAGACTTCATGTATGTAAGATGACATCAGGTGTCATCCCTGGAACCCTGCTGAAAAGGACCATACCAGGTGTTACTTATAACACCTACAGTGGTAAAGGTATACAGAATCACTTCCTGGATCCATGCCTCTCATCTCAAGCCTGCTCCTTGTCCAGAATCTTTCTGGAAACTGGAAAAGACTGGTAACAGTTTCAAATTGTGTATTCGCCATGTGGATAAGGTTATATACTCTCCCCTTGGCCACAAGTAGTCCTAACCCTCATCAGCCTGTTAAGCAGCGATGGCTGATCACAAATCCTACTGGAAAAGAGTATAATCTATCTCGCATACAGCCCCCTTAGGGACCTGGTGGCCATCTCTCCACCCAGACATTTGTCAGCTGGCCATAGGTCTTTTTTATTGGGATATCCCTGATGAAGAAAATCCCACTAAAATACCATTAAATCCCTTCCGTACCATAGATAATGGAAACAAACTTTATGGATGTAGGGACACGCGAGCCAGATGTGGTTGGCTAGCCTAGATTACTATGTTTGCCCGGCAAACTATCAAAGCCACAAACAGTAACGGCTGTGTGGGGGAAAAGCCGACTTCTTCTGTATTTCATGGAGATGTGATCATACAGGGGCTGCCTGATGGAACCCCAATACTTCATCAAATTCAGTACACAGCATTGGCCATATTACCAAGTAGAAAACAGAAAAAGGATGGCCCCCAGAGGGGTCTCTAGATCCTCAAATTTTGCGTGACCTTTTTAACTTCTGCAAGTGCTCAAAAGGGTGAAAGGAGATTCCCCTATGTGGAAGCCTTTTCCCTCCTTCACTCACATCCTGAACTATGCTTCTCCAATAGATTTTTATCCTCAGCCTTCTGCTCCAGACTCTCTGCTGTCACTCCCACCTCAGCAACCTGATTTCTCCCCTCCAATTACTAGATCAGAACCCCAAACCTCCACCAGTTCTCAGACAATTGCCCACTAGTGAGGTAGCAGGTACTGAGGTACCCCTCCACCGACTCATTCCTCTCTTCTCCTGTCAGTGCCCTCACCGGGTCCCACCAGGTCCTCTTTCCAGCTAACCCAAAGCTCAAACGAGCTGAGGAGAGCTCTCAGACCCTTATCCAAGATGTAATATAAATGGCCGTTAAAGTTGCTTTGTCATCACTGAAAACAGGTTACTAAAATTTAAAGTCCCTCACAGAATTTTGGGATACTCACTCCCGTTTTCTGCTCTGCTCTACCTGTTCTACTGCTGAAGTTTTGTTGCTAGGAAATTCCCAAACCCCTTTCCAATTATTTTTTTACATCTCTCTTTTTCCTCATTCTCAGATCCTCAGAGCTTCTCTCAGCCCCACCTTCCCCGTATTCCCCCTCTGTACCAGGCCCACAGAAAAGTCTTAAATGTCCTTCTCCAGAAGTCTTCACCATGGCTGACTTTAGAACTTTCAGCATAGAGTTTCTATAAAGAGTTCAATGTAGATAAACTTTCTCTTTTTGTATTGCCCTGTTCTACTTGGCCACTGGTTAAAAAACTCAGTACTTCTAAGCTAGACAACCCCTAACTTGTTTTTCACAAAATATGTGAACAAGGCCTCTGGCCTTCAGCTGGGGCTTCACAGAAATGGCTACATTTCTAAGATAAAGAAATTACCAAATGGGCTCCGTTGTAACAGCTGGCAGGGGGAAAATAAGAAAGGGAATAAAAAGCTCTCCCCCTCCCATGTGTCCTTGAAAACTTAACTTGCCCAGAACAGAGGAAAAATCAGAAACAAATACTGCTTTTTTGAACTTCTGCAGACTGTAAACTTCTGAGCCCCATCCTTATATGCTGGGTACAAAATTCTGAAACTACCTAAACTTGAGTTTCAGGGGATTAATTGATTACAACAGAAGCAATGCCCTCTGAATCCGGTTGCAACAAAATAGGACTGTTTCCCTGTCTTCAGTGCCTTAGGTGCCTTGCCTTGTCTGTCCCTACAACAGCATAATTCTATATACTTAAACATTGTTTATGTTTTCATGAAATGGTCAACAGATGGGATTAATTTTGAAATGGTGCAGATGTTTCCCAGAGTGCTCTATCATGATGCAGGTTCGTTTGAAGATCAAATGGGGGGGGCATACAACCGGTTCCACTGGGAACATGTATCGCTCACTTTAGCCATCCTATTATGAATAGGAGTTGCTGCACGGGTGGGCACAGGAGCCACTGCCATTGTCCATGGGACACAACAAATGACCCAATTAGAAGCAGCAATAGAGCAAAACTAAGATATTAGAAACCCCCATCAGAGCTTTGCATGAATCTTTAACCTCTCTCTCTGAAGTTGTTTTACAGAACAGTTGAGGGTTGGACCTCCTCTTTATTAGAGAAGGGGGCCTTTGTGATGCATTGAGGAAAGAATGTTGTTTTTATGCTGACCATACTGGAGTTGTAATAAAATCTATGAGTAAATTTAAAAGACACCTTGAAGAGCATCAACAAGAGAGAGAGGCCCAAAAAGGGTGGCTTGAGTCTTGGTTCACACACTCCTCCTGGTTAACTACGTTTTTATCAACCTGGCAGGTCCAATAATAATCCTCATATTATTGCTAACTATAAAACCCTGTTTGCTCAACCGTGTAATTTCTTTTCTCCAGGCTCAAATTGGACGAGTTAAACTTATGGTAATACCCCACTAGCAGACATAGAATGTGACACCCTCCAATGATCATTTTTATGATTAAAAGTAGCCAGAAGAAGAAGTGGGGAATTAAAGGTTAATAAAATAGGTACTTGTCACTTCTTATTTTTCTGTATGCTTAACAAAACACTGTTGAAATCTTGAGAAATGCTTGCAAATCTTGTTCCCAGAATGTTCTGTCCCCAACTGCGCAACTGCAGAATGTACTCCCTCACCCAGTTGCACGCAAACCACCCACTCGCCCTGACCCATCAATAAAATTCCCTCCCTGCCCTCTCCAGGGAAAGTATATAAGCTCTACTTAAGCTATTCTCAGGGCTATCTGCTCGATTCAAGTGATCTCTGAGCCCCAGCATGCTGGACACCAAAAAAACCCTTTGATGTTTCATGAGATAGTCTGTTGGTTGTCTCCTCCTCTGAAGCTCGCCCCACATTTACTTGGATGATTGAATGTAGAAGAGAACATCCAGTCAAAAAGGGATAGTCTATAGCATTAGGAAGATAGTCAGTACTTTTAGGAATAAGGGTGAGTATAGGAATTGGAAATAAAAGTTCTTTAGCAATAGGGTTTCGATTAGAGAGTGAATGTAAATGTCAGCACAGGTGAAGTGTCAGTCACAATGATGAACTGGGGAAAATATGTAGGAAAGCAGATATCAATAGAGACATTACGAAAACAGGCAAAGTATAAAGTGAGTGATAGGATTAGATATTTTGAACAGGGTTGAGTTTACATATATAATCTTAGGAAGAAACAAATATGTAGTCACAAATAGGATTGACATTTGAGATCATTAGGCAAATTTCAGGTGGATGAATATTTCTCAGAATAATCTTGTGGATAGTTGATTATAAATCCACATACATAAACGTGAATGAATTTAGGTAGTGTATATAAGACACATATATTTCATATTTTGAAAAATCTGGAGAGTGTATATATATATATATATATATATATATACACAAAACACACACACAGACAAAAAAGTAGCAATATATATGTCAATCAAAATTCATTATAAAATATGCATCATCCAGAGATCTAAAAATATTAATTTTACTGAACATGGATTTATGTATAATGCTCTTCAACTAGCAAGCTCACCCATAGGTTGAATATCCAATTCCAACAAGTTTAGTAGGAGTGATCTCTTCTAACAATTTGTATCTGCCAAGTCAGCCACCTCACAAGAATGTACGTGTGGTACCAGGTAGGAATCTATATGTGCATATAAGAATACAGAGAAAGGGAGACAGGAATTCACATATTTGTTAACCTTAAAAATACATGGACAACTATTTCAACAACAAATCAACTAGATTCATGACTCCAACTCTGTATCATGCAAAAGGCAAGTCCAACAATACACCAGGCCTACTCTGAACTGCTTGTATTTCTATTCTGTTTGGGTTAGTTTTCTCCATCATATTAGAATTAGTAGTCAGAGTCTGGTCGGGTATGGGTTAGAGTCAGGGATTCAGTATTTTGAATGGAAAATAAAAAACTGAATCCAATGTGTATGCAAATATATGCTACAGAAAATTCTTCCCACTCTCCTCCAGAACAATGCCTTGACATTACCTTCGCCCCAAGTAAGACACAATTAGAGGAGAAGAGTTAGAAAATCTGTGAATACCTATCAGGAATGGAAAATGCTCCAGATTTCACATCTTTGGAGGTGGTAGAGGAGTTTCCAAAAGTAAGGGACAGGGTAAACACTCCACAAACATGGAGCTTTGCTGGCCTAAAGACTTTTTGAGAACCTGCCTTTGAGGTTGGGCACTTAAAATATATGTTGTTTTCATTAGCTTTAGCTTTATTTGTAGTGAGACAATCAAAGCTCGATCTGCTTCTATGTGACCTGGAGGACATGGTTATTTATTTTCCAATAAAAATGAGGCAGCAGTGCTGAATTCTCTCTTTGTAGGTAAACTGTGGCCACTGAGGGCTAAGTGTCTCCCCGTGTGGACTGTGACACAACTTGGTCATCCTCCAATTATCGTCGTGTTTTTTGCTGCTGCACTGGGAGTTTGGTATTTGCTTCATGAAATACAATGAGTTCAAATGGGAGACAGTGCTGAAGGGAGTTCTGTCAGCTGTGGTGGGCATGGTCTCCAGGAGAATGCACCAACCAGGGTTCTATCCCACGTAGCTTGCCCCCTTGACAATAGCAACATGATTCTGAACATTGCCCTAAAACCTCTCCATATAAAAATATGCCTTTACGTATATGGGTCTGATGGCTGCACCATGTCAGTCTCAAGCCATTTGGAAGCCAATGGAAGATCCACATGGCCCCACCACAGATGTTTTATCACTCACTTGCATAACACTTCTCTAGGCCCACTACTCACCAGGCTCCTACTTACTAGCATCTCTGTTCTACACCATTTTCATGAAACCCAGTCAATCAAGGCCCTGTCTGGTATATTCATGATCATCAACAGGACATCAAAGGTTCTCCAGTGACATCTGGTCATGGGAATTTTAAAAATTTCATGGTAATTATCTAGCAATTTTTCATGGATGAAGTTGGAGGCACTGTGGGTTTCAATTCATTCAGGAACCCTTAAAGGGTTAGGAAACTAATTTCAGGCAAAGCTCTGGAGTACTCTCACAAGCAAGGCTACCCAATGAGTGGCCAAAAAGTCACATGAAGCGAGGCCAATTGAGGTCTATAAAGCGAGGTCCATGTGGGTTTTGAATCTCTATAATGCATGCCAAGTCTTTCAGAATAAAATCATGTAATATCCTGGCTGAGATTCGCAGTGTTCTGTGGAAAGCCAACCTGTGCCTAGATCTCAGGTTCCAATGGCAACTTCATGCCTGGCCTCCTAAAATCCCAACACAATTCTTGGCAATACTTCTCTCAGGTCAGTTCCAGAACTCAGTCTATAAGGAGAATCACACCAGAGTTCAAGTCCAGGTGGACCCAGACAACTCTTCCAACCGCTACTCAAATGAAAACAATTAAAACCAGAATACTCCCTCATGGCCCTATTCTTCTTTCATATAGACACTAATCATAACCTCTTCCTGGAGTTTTCCATGAGTTGTGCAGCCCAAGAAAATGTCCAAAATAAGCTTCTTGCACCTCTTTTGCCTAACTTCAGCGTGGCCTGGGCACACTTCCTGTGAACCTGGAGTGATCAAATAGGCCTGCCCTTAATACTGCTCCGCTTATCCAATTTGAGGCTCTCTGACTGTGGGGTGTAGATTCTTTATGTGAATTGGAGTCATGAGAAAAGCCAAGACAGTGTCCAAAATCAGCTCGCTTTTTCCTCATTTGCCTAAAGTCAGGGTGGCCTGGACACCGTTTCTGTGAACCAGGAGTGATCAAATAAGCCTGCCGTTAATACTTCTGTGTTTCTCCAATTTGAGGCCTACTGATTTCAGGTATCAATTTCTTATGTGATTTGGAGTTACTCGAAAACCCAAGCACCTCTGCAGGGAATTGAAGAACTCATTTGACCCAAAGAATCCCTATTCTCACTTGATGGAGTTCAGGAACCTAACAGAGGAAGGCAAGAGACTTCATCCATAATGAATGATTTTTTTGCCATTATGGTTTTGGATGCACACATGGGATCATTCTTTAGATGCATCAGGTGCTGAGAATCTAACTCAAAGCCACACACATGGCCAAGAGACTAATTCAGACACATCCCTTCCCAAAGCAATTAAGCAAAGAGCCACAGGTGATGCCATTCATTTCCATTTGAAAACTGTTTACTTCAGGCTTCACAAAGGGGTGGATTGAGGCAAAGAACTTCCTGACATTCAGTGAAAAACAACAATAAGTAAGCAAAAGGCCCAAAGCAGGGTTTCTCCACTGAGACTTTCCTGGTCACACTGATATCTGAGTTTTCTGAGATGCTCGCAATTCTCTTCAGCTATCCAGTACATGGCCATGTCACAGAGTTGGAGGTGGTACATATTTTGAACATAAATCCATGAGCCTATTCTAGAGAGTTGTCAGAATTCAGGAAGAAAACAGCAACTTAGAAAGATAGCAGGTGTTGCACATCGACAAGACAAGCTGCACTCCATTCATATATTGGGCAGGTTGAAATATGGGAATATTTACACTTGACAGGACACATCCATTAATGCATTCTCTTTTCCAATGTCTACAACAATGGACACAGTGGGATACACAGACATAGAAACACTCACCTTGTGAAACAACTTACTAGAAACTGTCCACTCCAAACCAAACCGCCTTTCCCATCTATTCTCAGAACATGAGACAAAACAATAAACCCACACACACTCCCACAAAGGCACCTCCTTCACCCAAGTAGGTCTGTGACTATCCAGAGTGTCCTCTGACTGGTGGGCCATACTGTGTTCCCCTGAAATGGTCTGTCTTCTCTCAGATCTGGTTTCCTTGGCCAACTCTTTGCAGTTGTCAGGAGCCAGTGGTGAACCACTATCTGCTTTCTCAGGAAAGGTCCATCTTCAGAGCTTTCCTGGCATTTGGCAATCCTCACATCATTAGGTACCAAGAAAACTGACTCTGTCCTTGGTAAATCCAAACAAGTGAGCCCACTGGGACTGGGACTGGGACTGCCTCTTGGTGCCTGGCTTTTTGGATACCAAGTTCAGACAGTTCCATCACCAAGGAAATGAGGTATGTCACTTTCTTTGGAACTGAATGAGGTCACTGCCTTGGCAACGACTTTGTCCTAACAGTTGCTTCCAAAGGTCCCATGAGATGGAGCCTTCCCCTACTTCCTGTGACACTTTCACAAGGTAGTATGGTATATCAACCATTGGCACCCAAGAACAGCTCTCCACACAGGCCTGGTTTGGTCCATCTTCTCTACAATAAGAAGAGAGAGGCTGATTCATACATATCCCTTCATCCTGACCAGGTTGTTTGCATTGGAAGATGACTTTTGCTCTCTCAGGTCCTTCATACCTGCCTACAACTTCTCCAGGTATCATTTCTGCATGGACCTTTGAAGTTCTCAGCAGGTGGAAGGTCCCCAAGTTTCCTGTATTGTAAAAACCACTCTGTCCCTGCTCTTCTGTAAAATGAGATTGAGGGAACAGAGTATGTTTAGGGTTAATAACAGGTTTGATTTGGGTTACGAATCATTCTGTGCGATGAATAATGCTATTGGGAACCTGCGATATTTACAAGAATATAGAGGTGAAATATAAGTATGAAAACAGAAATCTAGGTATGATTCGAAGCCCAGAAGGACATTGGGCCCTCGATTGGGATACTTAGCTTTGAATTATGCTCTGCAAAATTGTCTCAGATAATTCGATATACAATGGCATAGGACATTTTATTGAATGTAGAAGAGAACATCCAGTCAAAAAGGGATAGTCGGTAGGATTAGGAAGATAGTCGGTAGGTTTAGAAAGAAGAGTGAGTATAGGATTTGGACCAAAAGTTCTTTAGCAATAGGGTTTCGATTATAGAGTGAATGTAAATGTCAGCACATATGAAGTGTCAGTCACTAGGATCAACTTGGGAAAATTTGTTGAAAAGCAGATATCAATAGAAACATTATGAAATCAGGCAAAGTATAAAGTGAGTGATAGGATTAGACATTTCCAACAGGGTTGAGTTTGAATATATAAATTAGGAAGAAACAAATATGTAGTCACCAATAGGATTGACAATTGACAGCATTAGGCAACCTGGACATGGATGTTTTTAGTAATTCATGTACACTTTACATTTAGGCTTTGGTACAATCATAAATGTGACCTTTACATTTTTTTGTCCAGAATATTACTTTGATAAAATGTATATGTACATCAGGTGACATGAGTATGTCTTCCAACATTTCTGCAAGCAATATATTGAAGATGTAAAATTAGAATCGGGGGTACAAAGAGGTGTACCCTGTGTCTATGAATATAGAGATAAAGAATGAATAGACCGTAATGTGAATGAATAATATAACTTTTTTCAACTTTAAAAAATGAATTGATCTAATATCTGAAAAATTACAGGAAATCGTATATTGATATACAATCATTCATTCCAAGCAGTTATACATCTAATGGTAATATTCGTGTTTTGGTTTATCATGAAGAGTGTGTGAGTTTTGCTTCAAAAGTGACTATGGAAATAATGTGTTTGGAAAGAAGACTCATGAAAATACCAGTAAAGAAACCTTGACAATACATGTGTTCTGAAGCAAAAAGTGATTAAATTTGAAACAAATGCCTACAAATTTGTGAACTTGTGGATGAAATGTATATCCTATGATGTGCAAAAACTGAAGAAATAATAATGTAAAAGTGTCGAATACAAATGAATAAAGAATTACATATCATGTCCCATTGGAATCTACTTGCATTGATGTTAGACTGGGTCAGTTACTGTAGAATAATTAGGATTTGTATGCATCATTCCCTGAAGTTAGTTTTCAGTACTAGGAAACAAATATGTATTTCAGGTGGATGAATATTTCTGAATATTTTTAATCAACTTTTCACAAGAATAATCTTGTGAAAAGTTGATTAAAAATCCACATACATGAACATAAATGAATTTAGAGAGTGTATATTTGACACATATATTTCATATTTTGAAAAATCTGGAGAGTGTACACACACACACACACAAACACACACACAAAACACTCACAGACATTAAAAAGTAGCAATATAAATGCCAATCGAAATTCATCAGTAAATATATATCATCCACAGATGCAAAAATATTTATTTTACTGAACATGAGTTTACGTATAATGTTGTTCTACTAGGACGCTCCTTATAGGTTGAATTTTCAGTTCCAACAGCATTTAGGAGGAGTGATCTCTTCTCACAATTTGTATCTGCCAAGTCAGCCACCTCACAAAGATGTACGTGTGATACCTGGTAGGATTCTATATATGCATATAAATATACAAGTGTGAATAGGCTAAAGAGAAAGGGAATCATGAATTCTCATATTTGTTAACTTTAAAAACACATGGAGATCTTTTTCTATTAAACATTGACTAGATTTATAACTCCTACCTTGTATAATGCAAAATGCAAGTCCAACTATACAACATGCCTCCAATGAACTGCTTGTATTTCTATAGGTTTGTGTTATTTTTCTCTATCATATTAGGATGAGTTGTCTGACTCTAGTATGTATGGGTTAGTGTCAGGGATTCAGTATTTCAAAAGGAAAATTGGAAATTGAATCCAATTTGTATGCAAATATATGCTACACAAATATCCTCCCACTCTCATCCAGAACAATGCCTTGAAATTTCCTTCACCCCAAGTAAGACACAGTTAGAGGAGAATAGATAGAAAATCAGTGAATACATATCTGGAATGGAAAATGCTCAGGAGTTCACAACCTTGGAGGTTGTAGAGGAGTTTCCAAAAGTAAGGGACAGGGTAAACACTCCACAAACATGGAGCTCTGCTGGCCTAAAAACTTTTAGAGCAACTGCCTCTGAGTTTGGGAACGTGAAAAATATGTTGTTGTCAGGAGAATTGGCTTCCTTTGTAGTGAGACCATCAAAGCTGGGTCTGCCTCTATGTGATGTGGAGGACATGGTATCTTATTTTCCAATGAACATGAGGTAGCAGTGTTGATTTTCTTCTTTTTAGGTAAACTGTGGCCTCTGGGGGCTAAGTGTCTCCCCGTTGGACTGTGAAGCCATTTGGTCCTCCTCCACTTTTTGTGGGGTTTTTGCTGCTGAACTGGGAGTTTGGTATTTGCTTCATGAAATTCAAGGAGTTCAACTGAGACACAGTGCTGGAGGGAGTTCTGTCATGTGTGGTGGTTCAGAGTCTGCAGAAGAATGCACCAACCACGCTTCTATCCCTCAAAGCTTGCCACATTGCATCCTTGTCCATAGCAACCTGATTCTGAACATTGCCCTGAATCCTCTCCATATAACAAGATGCCTTTAATTACAAGGGTCTGCTGGCTGCTTCATGTAATCCACAAGCCATTTGGAAGTCAATGGAAGATCCACATTGCTCCAACACAGATGTTTTATCACACTCCTGCCCACCACAGCTCTAGGCCCACTTCTCAGCAGGCTGCAACTTTCTGGCACCTCTGTTCTACACAATTTTCATAAAACCCAGTCAAGCAAGGCACTGTCTGGTACATCCATGATCAGCAACAGGACATCCAAAGATTCTCCAGTGCCACCTGGTCATGGGAATTTCAAAAATTTCATGGTATTTATTTAGACATTTTTCAAGGATGAAGTTGGAGGCACTGTGGGTTTCAATTCATTCAAGAACCAGTAAATGGTGAGCAAGATTATTTCAATGAAAGCTCTGGAGAACCCTCACAGGCAAGGCTTCCCAAAGAATGGCCAAAAGGTCACATTAAGCCAGGCCCATTAAGGTCTACAATATGAGGTCCATGTGTGTTTTCACTCTCAACTATGTCTGCCAAGTCTTTCGAATGAAATCATGTGTTATCTTGGCTGAAATTCCCAGTGCTCTGTGGAAAGCCACTCTGGGGCTAGATCTCAGTTTCCAAGGGTGACTCTCATACATCGCCTCTTAAATCACAGCACAATACATGGCAATACTTCTCTGAGATCAGTTCCTGAACTCAGTCTATAAGGGGAATCACACCAGAGTTCAAGCCCAGGTAGACCTTGTTATGTCTTCCAAGTGTCACACAAATATCCACAATTAAATCCAAAACACTTCCACATCGCACTCATCTTCTTCCATTTACACAATCATCATAATCTCTGGCTGGAGGTTTCCATGAGGGGTGCAGCCCAAGACAGTGTCCAATATAACCTCCCTTGCCCCTCATTTGCCTAAAATAAGGGTGGCCAGGACATCCTTCCAGTGAACCAAGAGTGATCAAATAGGCCTGCCATTAATATGGCACTGCTTCTCCAATTTGAGGCCTACTGACTGTGTGTTTTAGATTCTTTATGTGAATTGGAGTCTTGAGAAAAACCAAGCACTTATGGGCTAGCCTCTGCAGGGTTTTGAGGAACACATTTGAACCAAATTATCACTATTCTCACATGATGGATGACAGGAAACTTACAGAGGAATGCGAGAGACTTCATCCACACTGACTGCTCTTTTGTCCATTTTGGTTTTGGATGCACACATGGGATCCTTCTTTAGATCCATCAGGTGCTGAGAATCTAAGCCACAGTCTCACACAGGGCCAAAAGGCTGATTCAGACACATCCCTTTCCAAAGCAATTAAGCAAAGAGCCACAGGTGATGCCCTTTCATTTCCATTTGAAAACTGTTTCTTTAGGCTCTACAATGGTGTGGCCTGAGGCAAAGACCTTCCTGACATTCAGGGCATCAGAACAATTGGTGAGCAAAAGGCCCAAAGCAGGGTTTCTTCACTTAGAATTTCCTGGTCAAACTAATATCTGAGTTTTCTGAGATGCTCCCATTTCTTTCAGCTATCCAGTACATGGCCATGTCACAGAGCTTGGAGGTGGTACATATTTTGGACAAAAAACCATGAGCCTATTCCGGAGAGTGGCCAGAATTCAGGAAGAAAAGAGGAACTTAGGAAGATTGTTGGAGTTGTCCACCCATAAGTCAAGCCGCAGTCCATTCATAAATTGGGCAAGTTGAGTCTAGACAGGACACATCCAATGATTCATTCTCTTTTCTAATATGTAAAACCACGGACACAGTGGGATACACAGACAAAGAAACACTGGCCTTGTCAAACGACTTACCAGAAACAGTTCACTCCAAACCAAACAAACCGCCTTTCCTACCTATTCTCAGAACATGAGACAAAATCTCAAACCCACACCCACACACACAAAGGAAGCTCCTTCCCCAAGTAGGTCTGTGACTATTGGGAGTGTCTTCTGACTGGTGGGCCAAACTATGTTCTGATGAAATCGCCTGTCCTGTGTCAGATATGGTCTCGTTGGCCAAATCTGTGAAGTTGTCACTAGCCAGCGGTGAGCCACTACCTGCTGTCTCAGGAAAGGCCCCTCTTCAGAGCTTTCCTGACATTTGTTCATCCTCACCTCAGTAGGTACCAAGAAAGACTGACTCTGTCCTTGGTAAATCCAAAAAATAAGACCACTGGGACTGGGACTGAGACTGGCTCTGGGTGCCTGGCTTCCCGGATTCCAAGTTCAGAGAGTTCCATCACCAAGGAAGTGAGGTGAGATTACTTCCTTCAGGAATTCTTTGAGGTCATTGCCTTGGCAACCACTTTGTCCTATGAGATGGAGGCTGCCCTTACTTCCTGTGACACTTTTACAAGTTAGAATGGTATATCAACCATAGGCACCCAGGAACAGCTCTCCACACATGCCTGGTTTGGTCTATCTTGTGTACATTAACAAGAGAGAGGCTTATTCAGACACAACCCTTCATCCTGGAAAGGTTGTTTGCGATGGAAGATGACATTTGCTCTCTCAGGTCCTTCATAGATGCCTACATCTTCTCCAGGGATCAAATTTGCATGGACATTTGAGGTTCTCAGCAGGAGGAAGATACCCTACATTCCTGTATTGTAAGACGAACTCTGTCCCTGCTCTTCTGCAAAGTTAGATTGAGGGAAGAGTGTATGGTTAGGGTTAATAACATGTTTGATTTGGGTTACGAATCATTGCGAAGGATGATTAATAGTATTGGGAACCTGCGATATTTATAAGATTATAGAGGTGAAATATAAGTATGGAAACAGAAATCTAGGTAAGATTTGAAGCCCAGAAGGGCATTAGGCCCTTGATTGGGATACTTAGCTTATAATTACGTTCTGCGCAGATGTCTCAGATAAATCGATAATCAATGGCATAGGACCTTACACCTTGGAAGATTGATTTTAGAAGAGAACATCCACTCAAATTGAGATAGTCGGTGGGATTAGGAAGGTAGTCAGTAGGTTTAGGAAATAGAGTGAGTATAGGACATGGAGCAAAAGTTCTGTAGCAATAGTGTTTTGGTTATAGAGTGAATGTAAATTTCAGCACATGTGAAGAGTCATTCACAATGATTAACTGGGGAAAATATGTAGAAAGGAAAATATCAATACAGACCTTACGAAATTAGGCAATTATACAGTGAGTGATAGGATTAGACATTTTCAATAGGGTTGAGATTGAATACATAATCTTAGGAAGAAACAAATATGTCGTCACCAATAGGAATGACATTTGAAAGCATTAGGCAACCAGGACATTTATCGTTTTAGTAATCCATGTTCACTTTCCATTTAGTATTTGGTACAATCATAAGTGTGATTTTTGCATTTTGTGCCCAGAAAAATATTGTGATCAAATGTATATGTAGATCATAAGACATGAGTATTTCTTCCACGATTACTGGGAGCAATATTTGAAGACATATAAATTAGTATTGGGGGTACAAAGTGGTGTACTCTGTGTCTATGAATATAGAGATAATGCATGAATAGACCATACTGTGAATAAATATTATAACTGGTTCCACTTTAAATAATGGATTGAATTGATATCTGAAAATATATAGGAAATCATATATTGACATACAATCATTCACTCCAACCAGTTATATATCTAATGGTAATCTTAGGGTTATTGTTTATCATGAAGTGTGTGTGAGTTTTGTTTCAAAAGTGATTATGGAAATCGAAAATAATATGTTTGGAAAAAAGTCTCATGAAAAGACCAGTCAAGAAATATGGAGGAATCCATGTGTTCTGAAGCAGGAAGTGATTGAAAGTGAAACAAATGCCTATAAATTTTCTAAATTGTGAATGAAATATATATCCTGTTATGTGCATAAACTGTTGAAATAGTAATGTATCAGTGTTGAATAAAAGTGAAAGTCAAAATACACATCATGTCCAATAGGAATCTACTTGCATTGATGTTAAACTGGGTCAGTTACTGTAGAAATATTAGAATTGTGTGCATTATGCACCAAAGATAGTTTTTTTTTTTATTTTTATTTATGGTTGTTCAAAACATTACATAGTTCTTGATATATCATATTTCACACTTTGATTCAAGTGGGTTATGAACTCCCATTTTTACCCTGTATACAGATTGCAGAATCACATCAGTTACACATCCATTGATTCACATATTGCCATACTAGTGTCTGTTGTATTCTGCTGACTTTCCTATCCTCTACTATCCCCCCTAGCCTCCCTGCCCCTCCCCACTTCTCTCTCTACTCCCTCTACTGTAATAAATTTCTCCCCCTTGTATTATTTTTCCCTTTCCCCTCAATTCCTCTTGTTTGTAATTTTGTATAACCCAGAGTGTCTCCTTCCAATTCCATGCAATTTCCCTTCTCCCTCCCTTCCACCTCTCATCCCTGTTTAATGTTAATCATCTTGTCATGCTCTTTGTCCCTATCTGTTCTTAGTTACTCTCCTTATATCAAAGATGACATTTGGCATTTGTTTTACAGGAATTGTGTAGCTTCACTAAGCATAATCCAGTCTAATGCCATCCATTTTCCTGCAAATTCTGTGATTTTTTCATTTTTCAATGCAGAGTAATAATCCATTGTGTGTTAATGCCACATTTTTTTTAATCCATTATTCTATTGAAGGGCATCAAAGTTGGTTCCACAGTCTTGCTGTTGTGAATTGTGCTGCTATGAACATCGATGTAGCAGTGTCCCTGTAGCATGCTCTTTTTAGGTCTTTAGTGAATAGACCAAGAAGGGGAATAGCTGGGTCAAATGGTGCTTCCATTCCCAGCTTTCCAAGAAATCTCCATACTGCTTTCCCAATTGGCTGCACCAATTTGCAGTCCCACCAGCAATGTACAAGTGTACCTCTTTTCCCACATCCTTGCCAGCACTTCTTGTTGTTTGACTTTATAATGGCTGCCAATCTTACTGGAGTGAGATGGTATCTTAGGGTGGTTTTAATTTGCATTTCTCTGACTGCTGGAGATGGTGAGCATTTTTTCATGTACTTATTGATTGATTGTATGTCCTCATCTGAGAAGTGTCTGTTGAGGTCCTTGGACCATTTGTTGATTGGGTTATTTGTTATCTTATTGTCTAATTTTTTAAGTTCTTTGTATACTCTGGATATTAGGGCTCTCTCTGAAGTGTGAGTAGTAAAGATTTCTTCCCAGGATGTAGGCTCCATACTTACCTCTCTTATTGTTTCTTTTGCTGAGAAAAAACTTTTTTAGTTGAGTAAGTCCCATTTGTTGATTCTAGTTATTAACTCTTGTACTATGGGTGTCCTATTGAGGAATCTGTAGCCCCACCCCACAGTATGTACATCGTAACCAAATTTTTCTTCTATCAGACAGTGTGTCTCTGATTTGATATCAAGCTCCTTGATCCATTTTGAGTTAACTTTTGTGCATGGCGAGAGAAAGGGATTCAGTTTCATTTTGTTACATATGGATTTTCAGTTTTCCCAACATCATTTGTTGAAGATGCTATCCTTCCTCCATTGCATGCTTTTAGCCCCTTTATCAAATATAAGATAGTTGTAGTTTTGTGGATTGGTTTCTGTGTCCTCTATTCTGTACCATTGGTCCACCTGCCTTTTTCGGTACCAGTACCATGCTATTTTTGTTACTATTGCTCTGTAGTATAGTTTGAAGTCTGGTATCGCTATACCACCTGATTCACACTTCCTGCTTAGCATTGTTTTGCAATTCTGGGTCTTTTATTTTTTCATATGAATTTCATGATTGCTTTCTCTATTTCTACAAGAAATGCCTTTGGGATTTTGATTGGCATTGGATTAACCCTATAGAGAACTTTTGGTAATATCGCCATTTTGATGATGTTAGTTCTGCCTATCCATGAACAGGGTATATTTTTACATCTTCTAAGATCTTCTTCTATTTCTCTCTTTAGGGTTCTGTAGTTTTCATTGTATAAGACTTTCACCTCTTTTGTTAGGTTGATTCCCATTTTTTTTTTTTTTAGGATATTGTCAATGGAGTGGTTGTCCTCATTTCCATTTCAGAGGATTTGTCGCTGATATACAGGAATGCATTTGATTTATGCGTGTTGATTTTATATCCTGCCACTTTGCTGAATTCATTTATTAGCTCTATTAGTTTCTTTGTAGACCCTTTTGGGTCTGCTAGGTATAGAATCATGTCATCTGCAATAGTGATAATTTAAGTTATTCTTTTCCTATTTATATGCCTTTAATTTCTTTCATCTGTCTAATTGCTCTGGCCAGTCTTTTGAGAACTATATTGAACAGAAGTGGTGAAAGCGGGCATCCCTGTCTTGTTCCAGATTTTGGAGGGAATGTCTTCAATTTTTCTCCATTAAGAATGACGCTAGCCTGCGGTTTAGCATAGATTGTTTTTACAATATTGAGGAATGTTCCTGTTATTCCTAGTTTTTCGAGAGTTTTGAACATAAAGGGATGCTGTACTTTGTCGAATGCTTTTTCTGCATCTATCTAGATGATAATATGGTTTTTATTTTTAAGTCTATTGATGTGGTGAATAACACTTATTGATTTTCGTATATTGAACCCTCCTTGCATCCCAGGGATGAATCCTACTTGATCATGGTCCACATTTTTTTGATATGTTTTTGTAACTGATTCTCCAGAATTTAATTTAAGATTTTTGCATTTAGGTTCATTAGAGATATCGGTCTTTAGTCTTCTTTCTTTGAAGTGTCTATCTGGTGAAGGAATCAGAGTGATATTGTCCTCGTAGAATGAATTTGGAAGATCTCCCTTTTTTTCAATTTTCTGAAATAGCTTGAAAAGTATTGGTATTAGTTCATATTTAAAGGTTTTGTAAAAGTCTGATGTGTACCCATACGGTCCTGGGATTTTCTTAGTTGGTAGTCTTTGGATGGTTTCTTTTATTTCCTCAATTGATATTGGTATGTTTAGGTTGTCTATATCCTCCTAACTCACTCTGGTCAGATCATATGACTTAAGAAATATTTCGATGCCTTCACTATCTTCTATTATTTTGGAGTATAAGGATTCAAAGTAATTTCTGATTATCTTCTGTATTTCTGAAATATCTGTTGTGATATTGCCTTTTTCATCCCATATGATAGTAATTTCAGTTCTCTCTCCTCTTCATTAGCATGGCTAGGGGTCTGTCCATTTTATTTATTTTTTCAACGAACCAACTTTTAGTTTTGTCAATTTTTTCAATTGTTTCTTTTGTTTCGATTTCATTGATTTCTGCTCTGATTTTAATTATTTCTTTCCTTCTACTTCTTTTGCTGTTGTTTGCTCTTGTTTTTCTAAGATTTTGAGATGAAGTATGAGATCATTTATTTGTTGTTTTTTTCTTTTTCTAAGGAATGAACTCCAAGCAATGAATTTTCCTCTTAGAACTGCTTTCAATGTGTCCCATAGATTCCGATATATTGTGTCTGTGTTTTCATTTTTCTCTAAGAATTTTTTATTTTCCTCCTTGATGTCTTCTATAACCCATTGATCATTCAGTAACCTATTGTTCATTCTCCAAATGATGCATGGTTTTTCCTTCCTTCTTTTATCATTGATTTTTAGTTTCATTCCATTATGATAAGATAAGATGCATGGTATTATCTCTACTCCTTTAATTTGTCTAAGAGTTGCCCTGTGACATAATATATGATCTATTTTTGAGAAGGATCCATGTGCTGCTGAGGAAAAATGTAACTGCTTGATGTTGGGTCGTATATTCTATATATGTCAATTAAGTCTAGGTTATTAATTGTGTTATTGAGTTCTATAGTTTCCTATTTCAACTTTTGTTTGGAAGTCCTGTCCAGTGGTGAGAGAGCTGTGTTGAAGTCTCCCATGATTATTGTATGGTGGTCTATTAGACTCTTGAACTTGAGAAAAGTTTGTTTGATGAACATAGCTGCACCATTGTTTGGGGCATACATATTTATGATTGTTATGTCTTGCTGGTGTATGGTTCTCTTGAACAGTATGTAGTGTCCCTCTTTATCCCTTTTGATTAACTTTGGCTTGAAATCTATTTTATTTGATATGAGTATGGACACTCCTGCTTTTTTCCGAAGTCCATATGAGTGATATGATTTTTTCCAAACTTTCACCTTCAGTGTATGTATGTCTTTTTCTTATCAAATGCGTCTCCGGTAGGCAGCATATTATTGGGTCTTGTTTTGTGATCCATTCTACTGGCCTGTGTCTGTTAATTGGTGAGTTTAAGCCATTAACATTTACAGTTATTATTGAGATAAGGGTTGTTCTTCCAGCCATATTTGTTTATTTATGTTATTAAACATGGATTGTTTTCCTCTTTGATTATTTCCCCCCTTTAATGTCCTACCTCCCACTGTTGGTTTTCATTATTTTCCAATTACTCTTCCTGTAATATTTTGCCAAGGATGTTTTGAAGAGATGGTTTTCTAGCTACAAATTCTTTTAACTTTTGCTTATCATGGAAAGTTTTAATTTCATCTTCCATCCTGAAGCTTAATTTTGCTGGATACACAGTACATGGTTGGAACCCATTTTCTTTCTGTGATTGAAAAATGTCATTCCAGGATCTTCTAGCTTTCAGAGTCTTTGTTGAAAGATCAGCTGTTATCCTGATTGGTTTACCCCTAAATGTAATCTGCTTCCTTTCTCTTGTAGATTTTAAAATTCTCTCCTTAGTCTGTATGTTGGGCATCTTCATTATAATGTGTCTAGGTGTGGATCTCTTATGATTTTTCACATTCGTCGTCCTGTAGGCTTTTAGAATGTGGGAGTCTGTCTCATTCTTCAAGTCTGGGAAGTTTTCTCATATTATTTCATTGAATAGATTGCTCATTCCTTTGGTTTGGACCTCTATACCTTCCTGTATCCCAATGACTCTTAAGTTTGGTCTCTTTATTTTATCCCATATTTCTTGGATGTTCTGTTCATGGTTTCTTAACAGTTTGGCTGAGCTGTCTATGTTCTTTTCAAGTTGAAATACTTTGTCTTCATTGTCTGATGTTCTATCTTATAAGTGTTCTACTCTGATAGTAGTATTCTCAATTGAGTTTTTAAGATGGTTTATTGCTTCCTGCATTTCTAGGATTTCTGTTTGTTATTTTTTACAACCTCTATCTCCCTGTATAGTTGATCTTTTGCTTCTTGGTTTTGTTTATGTAATTCATTGTTGAAGTGATCTTTCATTGTCTGATTTTGCTGTCTAATGTCTTCCTTGAGACTCCAGTTCATCTGAAGAATGTATATCCTGAGTTCTTTATCTGACATTCCATCTGCTGCAGCTATTACCTCTTCTAAAGTTGTGTTGACCTGCATTGCTTGTGGTTCTTTTTTCCTTTTCTTTTCATACTGCTCGCGTTTCTTTCTGCTTGGTGAAACTGTTGTGATTTTGAAATTTTCCCCCTATATATTTATATTGCTCTTGTATATTTGAAAAGTCTTCATTGCAGGGGCAGGGGTGGCTGTGCTGTTCCACCAATTGGGGTGATATATCTACCACGCTGATGGGCCGCTAGGCCTGTTATTCTGATCGGTCGCAGGTCTGCTTACCATGCAGGCGCAGGAGGCTGCTCTCCTCTGCCCCTCCTCCAATTGGTGTGACGTGTCTACCACGCCCGTGGACCCCTGTGGTGTTCTGCCGATCGGTCGCAGGTCTGCCTACCTTGCTTGCATGGGCGGCGGCTCTGCTCTACCCCTACCCCAATTGGGGTGACGTGACTACCACGCCAGTGGGCCGCTGGGCCTGGTCTGCCGGTTGGTCGCAGGTTAGGATACCTTGTGAGCATGGGCTACAGATCTGTTCTGCCCCTACTCCAAATGGGGTAAAGTGTCTGCCGCGCCAGCAGGCCGCTGGGCCTCTTCTTCTGGTCAGGTGCAGGTCTGCTACCTTGCAGGCGCGGGTGGTGGCTCTGCTCTGCCCCTACTCCAATTGGTGTGTCGTGACTACCATGCCTGCAGGTTGCTGGGCCTGTTCTGGGCATGGGCAAAGGCTCTGCTCTGCCCCTACTCCTATTGGGGTAATGTGACTACCATGCCGGTGACCCACTGGGATTGTACTAGGCACGGGAGAAGGCTCTGCTCTGCAACAACTCCAATTGGGGTGATGTGACTACCACACCTGTGGGTCGCTGGGCCTGTTCTGGGCCCGGGTAGCAGCTCTGTTCTGCCTCTACTCCAATTGGGTTGACGTGACTACCATGCAGGTGTGTCACTGGGTCTGTTCCAGGTGCGGGCAGCTGCTCTGCTCTGCCCCTCTGGCTTGATGACAAAGTGAGAGAGACCCGGGTGTTTGTGACTCACTTTCTTCACCAGGAGACCAACTGTTTCTGTCACTGCTGGTATCAATGAAGTTATCTCCTCTGCTGATTTCTGGTGACATCAGAAATTTGTCATGTTGGTATCCCATGTGAAAGGCAGCATTTTGTTCCCTTTTCTGGGTGACCAAAGCAATGGGTGAGTCCTGACCGGCCCTCACAAGCCGCGTCTCAATCCTGTTGCCACTGCCTATGAAGGCTCGGTTGATATTTACCTCCACAGTATTCAGCAAGACCCGGAACGAGAAGCAGTTTCCGCGGGTTCTTTAGCCCTGGGCCAGATCAGTTCCGAGAGGCGGAATTCGGCCGCTCTGGGCTTGGTGTATGTTCTAATAGGAGCAGGCTCCAAGACGGAGTTTCTGCAGGTTCTTTGGCACTGAGCCTGAGTAATTTGTCTGTGACACAAAGGTGAATGGCATCCTGAAATTACCTGTTCTATAGGTGAATGAGCTTCGATCAGTCGAAAACAGGGATGGTGACATCAGCTCTCCAAGATGGTGGCCGCTGGCTTCCTCTGTGGTCTGACCGGTGTGGAGAACCGAATTGGACCGCATCCTTTCCCGTCTCAAACCCAGAATTCAGCACTTAGCACAGTGATTGCATACCTGTCAGGAGCCCACAGAATCCACACCGCTGTATATTTGCATTGCTATCTCTTCGTTTCCCAGTGCACGCCGCAGACTCTAGCCGCAGACCGATTTCCTGAATAAACAGCATGACCCTCTATGCGGACAAATCACTCGTGTTTGAGCCCACGTAGCTGATCCTCGTGAGATGGAAATATGTCGACTAGGTTTTGGAGCACCCCAATTTTGCTGGAAATTTCTAACAAGATAGGTTTTAGCCATTATAACTCGTCATTCTCCCGCACAGTGACGCGGTACATGGGGATGATGCACTCCCTTCACCACCATCATATGATCCCCCAAAGTTAGTTTTCAGTACTAAGAAACAAATATGTATTTCTGGTGGATGAATAATTCTGAGAATATTCTTGTGAAAACTTGATTATTAATCCAAATACATGAATATGAGTGAATTTAGGGAGTGTATAATAAGAAAAATATACTTCATATTTTGAAAAATCTGGAGAGTGAATATATATATATATATATATATATATATATATATATATATATACACACACACACACACACACATACACACACAGACATTAAAAAGTAGCATTATGTATGCCAATCGAAATTCACCACGAAGTAATATATCATCCACAGATCCAAAAATATTCATTTTAATGAACATGGATTTATGTTGTTCAAATAAGAAGCTCACTCATATGTTGAATTTTCAGTTCCAACAGCATTTAGTAGGAGTGATCTCTTCTCACAATTTGCATCTGCCAAGCCAGCCACCTCACAAAATGTACGAGTGATACCAGGTAGAATTCTATATGTGCATATAAAAATACATGTGATGAATAGGCTACAGAGAAAGGGAGACAGTTATTCACATGTTTGTTAACTTTTAAAACACATGGAGAACTATTTCAATTAAAATTCGCTAGATTTATAACACCTACCATTTATCATACGAAAGGCAAGTCCAACTATACACCATGCCTCCTGTGAACCTCTTGTATTTCTATTCTGTTTGGGTTATTTTTCTCCACCATATTAGGATTAAAAGTCAAAGTCTAGTAGGGTATGTGTTAGTGTCAGGGATTCAGTATTTCGAATGGAAAATTGGAAAATGTATCAAATGTGTATGCAAATATGTGCTACACAAAAATCTTCCCACCCTCATTCAGCACAATGCCTTGACATTACCTTCGCCCCACATAAGACACAATTAGAGGAGAAGAGTTAGAAAATCTGTGAATACATATGTGTAATGAAAAATGCTCAGGAGTTCACAAATTTGCAGGTGGTAGAGGAGTTTCCAAAAGTAAGGGACAGGGTAAAAACTCCACAAACATGAAGTTCTGCCAGCCTAACATCTGGAGAAACTGCCTCTGAGGTTGGGCAATGAAATATATGCTGTTGTCAGGAGCATTAGCTTCATTTGTTGTGAGACCATCATAGCTGAGTCTTCATCTATGTGATCTGGATGACATGGATTCTTATTTTCCAATGAACATGAGGCAGCAGTGCTGAATTTTCTATTTGTAGGTAACCTGTGGCCACTGGGGTCTAAGTGTCTCCCCTTGTGGACTGTAATTCCATTTGGTCATCCTCCACTATTCGTGGTATTTCTTGCTGCTGCACTGGGAGATTGGTGTTTGCTTCATGAAATACAAGGATTTCAAATGGGACACAGTGCTGAAGTAAGTTCTGTCAAGTGTGGTGGGTCAGGTTCGTCAGGAGAATGCACCAACCAGGCTTCTATCCCACATAGCTTGCCCCATTGACCATAGCAACCTGATTCTGAACATTGCCCTAAAACCTCTCCATATAACAATATGCTTTTACATATAAGGGTCTACTGGCTGCAAAATGTCAGTCACAATCCATTTGGAAGCCAATGGCAGATCCAAATGCCCCCACCACAGATGTTTTATTACACACCTGCCAACCACTACTCTAGTACAACTACTCAGCAGGATCCAACTTACTGGCATCTCTGTTCAACACCATTTTCATAAAACCCAGTCAATCAAGGCACTGTCTTGTATACTCATGATCAGCAACAGGACATCCAAATATTCTCCAGTGCTACCCGGTCATGGGAATTTCAAAAATTTCATGGTATTGATATAGCCAATTTTCAAGGATGAAGTTGGAGGCACTGTGAATTTTAATTCACTCAGAAACCATTAAATGGTGAGGAAGCTCATTTCAATGAAAACTCTGGAGAATTCTTACAGGCAAGGCTTCCAAAAGTGGCGAAAAGTCAGATTAAGCCAGGCCCCTTGAGGTCTACAATGTATGGTCCATGTGTGTTTCGACTCTCAAATATGGCTGCCAAGTCTTTAAGAATAATATCATGTGATATCCTGGCTGAGATTCCCTGTGCTCTGTGGAAAGTCAACTTGGGCCTAGATGTCACTTTCCAAGGGCAACTCTCATGCATGGCCATCTAAAATTCCAACACAATTCCTGGCAATAATTCTCTGAGATCAGTAAAAGAACTCAGTCTCTAAGGGGAATCACACCAAAGTGCAAGCCTAGGTGGACCCAGAGATCTCTTCCAACCGCCAGACAAATATCCACAATTTAAACCAAACACTCTCACATGGCCCTCATCTTCTTCCATATAGACACTCATCATATTCTCTGGCTGGAGGTTTCCATAAGGGACGCAGCCCATGACAGTGTCCAAAATAAGCTCCGTGCCCCTCATTTGCCTAAAGTCAGGGTGGCCTGGACTCTCTTCCTGTGAACCAGTAGTGATCAAATAGGCCTGCCTTTAATATTGCTTGGCTTCTCCAACTTGAGGCCTTCTAGCTTTGGGGTTTAGATTCTTTAAGTGAATTGGAGTCATGAAAATCAAACACCTATGGCCTAGCCTCTGCAGGGCTTTGAAGAACTCATTTGACCCAAAGGATCCCTATTCTCACTTGATGGATATCAGGAACCTACCAGAGGAAGGCAAGAGAGTTCATCAACAATATCTGATCTTTTTGCCATTTTGGTTTTGGATGCATGCATGGGATCTATCTTTAGATCCATCAGGTGCTGAGAATCTAAGCCACAGCCTCACACAGGGCCAACAGGCTGATTCAGACATATCCCAATCCTAAGCAATTAAGCAAAGAGTCACAGGTGATTCCCATTCATTTCCATTTGAAAACAGTTTTCTTCAGGGTTCACAAAGTGGTGGCTTGAGGCAAAAAACTTCCTGACATTCAACAGAACAATAGGTAAGCAAAAGGAACAAAGAGGGGTTTCTCCACTGAGACTTTCCTGGTCAACAGATATTTGAGATTTCTGAGATGCTAGCCATTTCTTTCAGCTATCCAGTACATAGCCATGTCACAGATCTTGGAGGTACAAATCTTGGACACAAAACCACGATACTATTCTGGAGAGTGGCCAGAATTGAGAAAGAAAACAGGAAATTAGGAAGCTTGTAGGTGTTGCCCATCCATAAGGCAAGCCAGAGTCCACTCATGAATTGGGCAGGATGAATGCTGGGAAGCTTTCTACTAGACAGGACACATCCATTGATGCATTGTCTTTTCTAATGTCTACAACAATGGACTCAGTGGGATACACACACATAGAAACACTCGCCTTGTCAAAGGACTTAATAGAAATATTCCACTCCATACCAAACAAACCGCCTTTCCTACCTATTCTCAGAACATGAGACAAAACCACAAACTCACACCCACACCCAAAAAGGCACCTCCTTCCCCCTAGTAGGTCTGTGACTCCCTGGAGTGTCGTCTGACTGGTGGGCCATTCTATGTTCTTCCAAAATGACCTCTCCTGTCTCAGATCATGTCTGCTTGGCCAACTCTGTGAAGTTCTCAAGAGCCAGCGGTGAGACACTACCTGCTTTCTCAGGAAAAGCCCCTCTTCAGAGGTTTCCTGGCATTTGGCCATCCTCACATCTGTAGGTACCAAGAAAGACTGACTCTGTCCTTGGTAAATCCAAACATGTCAGACCACTGGGACTAGGACAGGGACTGTCTCTTGGTGCCTGGCTTCCTGGATTTCAAGTTCAGAGAGTTCCATCACCAAGGAAGTGAGGTGAGATCACTTCCTTCAGGATATGAATGATGTCACTGCCTTGGCAACCACTTTGTCCTAACAGTTGCTTCCAAAAGTATCATGAGGTGGAGGCTGTCCTGATTTTCATGGGACACTTTCTCTAGTTAGAATGTTATATCAACCATAAGCACCCGGGAACAGCTTCCACACAGGACTGGTTTGGTCCATGTTCTATACATTAAGAAGAGAGAGACTGATTCAGACACAACCCTCCATCCTGACCAGGATGATTGCCATGGAAGATGACTTTTGCTTTCTGAGGTACTTCATAGCTGCCTTCATCTTCACCAGGGATCATTTCTGCATGAACATTTGAGTTTCTCAGCAGGTGAAGATCCCCTAGATTCCTGTAGTTTAATACCCACACTGTTATTGCTCTCCTGCAAAGTGAGTGTATGGTTACGGTTAATAATATGTTCGATTTGGGTTAGGAATCATTCTGCAGGAAGAATAATGAGATTGGGAACCTGCGATATTTATAAGAATATATACGTGAAATATATGTATGAAAACGGGAATCTAAGAAAGATTTGAAGCCCAGAAGGGCATTGGGCCCTTTATTTGGATACTTAGTGTTTAATTATGTTCTGTACAGTTGTCTCAGTTAAATCGAAATACAGTGGCATAGGACCTTGTACCTTGGATGATTGAATGTAGAAGAGAACATCCAGTCAAAAAGGGATAGTCAGTAGGATTAGGAAGATAGTCAGTAGGTTTAGGAAGAAGAGTGAGTATATGATTTGGAATAAAAAGCTTCTTTAGCAATAGGGTTTCGTTTAGAGAGTGAATGGAAATGTCAGCACATGTGAAGAGTCAGTCACAATGATGAACTGGGGAAAATATGTAGGAAAGCAGGTGTCAATAGAGACATTACGAAATCAGGCAAAGTATAAAGTGAGTGATAGGATTAGACATTTTCAACAGGGTTGAGTTTGAATACATAATCATAGGAAAAAACAAATATCTCGTCACAAATGGGAATGACATTTGAGAGCATTAGGCAACCTGGACATGGATGTTATTAGTTATCCACGTTCACTTTCCTTTTAGGCTTTGGTACAATCATAAGTGTGACATTTTTATGGTTTTTTTTTTTTTTGTTCAGAATATTACTGTGATAAAATGTATATGTAGATCAGGTGGCATGAGTATTTCTTTCACCATTTCTGGGAGCAATATTTTGAAGACGTATACATTAGTATTAGGGGTACAAAGAGGTGTACCCTGTGTCTATTAATATAGAGATAATGCATGAATAGACTATACTATGAATAAATAACGTAACTGATTCCACTTTAAATAATGGATTGAATTGATATGTGAAAATATATAAGAAATCTTATATTGATATACAATCATTCATTCCAACCAGTTATATTTATAATGGTAATATTAGGATTATGGTTTATGATGAATGGTGTTTGAGTTTTGCTTTACACGTGATGATGTTAAACAAAAATAATATGTTTGGAAAGAAGTCTCATGAAAAGACCAGTCAAGAAACATGAAGGAATACATGTGTTCTGAATCAGGAAGTGATTGATCTTGAAACAAATGCCTATAAATTTTCTAATTTGTGACTGAAATATATATCCCATCATGTGCATGAACTGAAGACATAGTAACGTACAAGTGTTGAATAAAAATGAAAGTCAAAATACACATCATGTCCCCTAGGAATCTACTTGCATTCATTTTAAACTGGCTAAGTAACTGTAGAAATATTAGGGTTTGTATGCACCATTCACTGAATTTAGTTTTCAGTACTAGGAAACAATATGTATTTCAGGTGGATGATTATTTCTGAAAATAATCTTGTTGAAAGTTGATTATAAATCCACAGATATGAATATGAATGTATTTAGGGGCATGCATAATAAGACACATATATTTCATATTTTGAAAAATCTAAAGAGTATATATATATATATATATATATATATATATATATATATATATATATACACACACACACGCAAATGCACAGATATTAAAAAGTAGCAATACAGGAGATCCATTATGAAGGCAGGCATGGAGAATTCAAGTCTCTGATCTCTTCAGCTGCGCGTGCATAGGGAGTCGTAAACTGTCTAAATGCTGTTTGCTCAGAATCACTAGGCAATATTGACCTGTTGTGAATCTGGGGCGAACAGTCTGGGCCCCTCAGAACACACACAAAGCCCGGATTGGCTGCATTCAAGCTTAGATTCATCTGGTTTTTGTGACTCAGCACTAACATTCCCGCTGAAATAATTGGTCGGGCTTTCGGAATTGACAGAGTTAAAAGCCAACTGAGCCTTCATAGGCAGTGGCCACAGGATTGAAATGGGGCTTGGGAGAGATAGTCAGGACCCAGCTGTTGCATTGGTCACCCAGCAAAGGGAACGAACGGTCACCATTTTAATGGTATACCACCATGGCAGCGAACTGACGTCACAGTCGGAGGAGATAACTTCATTGAAACCAGTGCGACAAGTATGTTATCCCATTGCCATCTCTCTCAACACCGCAGGGAAACCTCAAGGGCCCTTCCCACCTCTGCCGTAATGGCCCCTCCCAGCTCTCCAAGGAGCGCAATACCCAGACCTAGGGAATCAGGATTGGCTCGGGACTCGAGGCGTGTAATTGCCGGCTACCGCTCCCACCAGTGCTGACAATTGAGGTCTCTTACACCACCTACCGGGGCCATGGCTCCCGAAGGGCAAGCAAATTCGCTGGGGTTTCTCAGCCCCAAGCTCTACAAACTTAGGGTCTGAGGGAGGCAATTAAGGAGAGTGTGCCCAGCCGTTCATGGAAACAGGGCTACCAGGAGCAGAGGCCTGGCTTGTAACCAGTATTGTGGTGAGCGTCACAGGTGAGTGGGGCCTGGCTTGAGGAAGCACAAGAGAAGGCCCTAGGCACTCAGGGTTGGAGACCCGCCCAGTCTGGGAGGAAGAGCTGCTGCACAGTGATTGGTTCCCACTTATTGAGAGGAGAAGCTTGGCCCAGTGCGCACAGCTCCACCTACTGGAAGAGAAGTTAATTGAACTCTAGGACTGCATGTATTATTACTATTTTTTTATTTGTATTTTTTTCTTTTTCTTTCATTTTCATTTTTGTTGTTGTTGTTCATTAACTTTTTTAAATGTTTTTATTTTTTTAATTTCTTTTATTTTATTATTATTATTATTAATATTATTATTTTAAATTTTAATTTTCAATTTTTTAATCATCATTATTACTTAAAATTTTCTTTCTTTATTTTCTATTTTTTTTGTCTTTTCATTTCATTTCAATTTTTTTATTCCCCCTTACTTGAATTCTACCTGCCTACTCTCATTCTCTTTAGTGACTTCTCCCTTCCCTTCTAATATCTTTCCTCTCAAGCATCAAATAAATTTATAAGAGTAAGCAGTAACTCAGTAGTCAAACAGAACGAGAAGTAACATGAGAAGCATAAAAAAGCAAGGAAGAAAAGGAGTACGAACAATGAAGGACAGCCTAAATATTCAAGAGCACCTAGAGTCATCAGAAAAAATGGTCATATAAAGAACTCAAGGAATACCTTAGACAGATGGAATGGAACCTTAAAGAGGATACGAGACAGCAAAAACAAACAGTGATAGAACGCATTGAAAATAAATTACATAAACAGATAAAATAAGAAATTAAGCATCTTTATCAGGAGATAGAGATTATTAGAAAAATCAAACAATAATTCTAGAAATCAAGGAAATGATAAACCAAATTAAAAATTCAATTGAGAGTATCACTAACAGTGTAGAGCAAGTAGAAGACAGAATGAAGACAAAATATATCATCTTGAAAAAAGTCTAGCCAACAAAGAAATGCTGTAAAAAATTATGAGAAAACATTCAAGAGATATGGAATAACATAAAAAAAAAAAAACTAATGAGTCATATGGATAGAGGAAGGTACAGAGATTCAAACCAAGGGAATGAGAAATCTGCTGAATGAAATAATTACAGAAAACTTTCCAGAAATAAAAATGGAAAGGGATAAACAAATTGTAGATGCTTACAGGACATCGAGCACACAAAATCACAGTAGACCAATGCCAAGAAACATTGTTATGAAGATATCCAATATACAGAACAAAGAGAAAATATTAAAAGCTACCAGAGAAAGGAGGCAGATTAGAATCATTACAATCAGGGGTAAACCAAAAAGGTTAACAATGGATTTTTCATCACAGATGCTGGAAGTGAGAAGATCCTGGAACAACGTACTTCAAACACTGAAAGACAATGGATGCCAACCAAGAATTATGTATCCAGCAAAATTAAGCTTAAGGTAAGACAACGAGATAAAAATATTTCATGATAAACAAAACCTAAAAGAATTTGCAGCCAGATAACCAGCATTGCAAAGCATCTTGAGCAAAACACTACACGAGGAAGAAATGAAAATCAACAACGAAAACCATGAGTGAGAAGTGCCTCAGTAATGACAGAGGGCGGGGAAAAAGCTAATCATGGAGAAACAAACTAATTTAAAAAAAAAGATATAAGCAAACATGGGTGGCAGTACAAACCATGTATCATTAGTAACTCTAAAAGTAAATGGCTTAAACTCTCGAATAAAGTGACATAGGCTTGTAACTTGAAATAAAAAAAAAATCCAAAAATATATTGCCTCCAGGGGACACATCTGAATGGAAAAGACATACACAGGCTGAAGGTGAAAGATTGGGAAAATTTATACCATGCACACGGTCCTCGTAAGCAAGCAGGGGTGGCCATCCTCCTATCGAATAAAATCGACCTCAAGACTAATTTAATCAAAAGGGATAAAGAAGGACATTATGTACTGCTAAAATGAACCATTCACCGACAAGACATAACAATTATCAATATTCACGCAGCAAATAATGGTGCTGCGATGTTCATAAAACAAATTCTCATCAAGTTAAAGAATCAAATAGACCACAATACAATAATTATGGGTGACTTCAACTCACCTCTCTCACCATTGGACAGATCCTCCAAACAAAAGTTGAAAAAAGAAACTATAGAACTCAATCTCGCAATCAATACCCTAGACTTAACTGACATATATAGAATATATCAACCATCATCAAGTGGATATACTTTTTTCTCAGCAGCACATGGATCCTTCTCAAAAATAGACGATATGTTATGCCATAGGGCAACCCTCAGTAAATATAAAGGGGTGGAGATAATACCATGAATTTTTTGTGATCATAATGGAATGAAACTGGAAACCAATGATAAAAGAAGGAAGAAAAAATCATACATCACATCCAAAATGAAGAATATGTTACTGAATGATCAATGGGTTACAGAAGACATAAAGGAGGAAATCAAAAAATTCTTAGAGATAAATGAAAATACAGACACAACATATCAGATTCTATGGGGTACAATGAAAAGAAGTTTTAAGGGGTAAATTCATCGCCTAGAGGTCATTCCTCAAAATAGAAAAGAAAAACAAATACATGAGCTCACACTTCATCTCAAAGCCTTAGAAAAGGAAGAGAAAAACAACAGCAAATGTAGCAGAAGGCAAGAAATAATTAAAATCATAGCGAAATTGAAACAAAAGAAACTATTGAAAAAATTAACAAAACTAAAAGGGGTTCTTCAAAAAGATAAATAAGATAGACAGACCCTTAGCCATGCTAACGAAGAGAAGAAGAGAGAGAAATCAAATTACTAACATACGGGATGAAAAAGGCAATATTACAACAGATGCTACATAAATACAGAAGAAAATTAGAAATTATTTTGAAAACCTGTATTCCAATAAAATAGAAAATAGTGAAGACATCGATAAATTTCTTAAGTCATATGATTTGCCCAGACTGAGTCAGGAGGAAACACACAATTTAAACAGACCAATATCAATGGATGAAGTAGAAGAAGCAATCAAAAGACTACCAACCAAGAAAAGCCCAGGACCGGATGGGTATACAGCAGAGTTTTACAAAACCTTTAAAGAAGAATTAATACCAATACTTCTCAAGTTATTCAGGAAATAGAAAAACTGGGAGCTCTGCCGAATTCATTCTATGAGGCCAACATCACCCTGATTCTGAAACCAGACAAAGACACCTCAAAGAAAGAAAACTACAGACCAATATCTCTGATGAACCTAGATGCAAAAATCCTCATTAAAATTCTGGCGAATTGGATAGAAAGGCACATCAAAAAAATCGTGCACCATGATCAACTTGGATTCATCCCTGGGATGCAAGGAGGGTTCAATATATGGAAATCAATAAATGTTATTCACAACATCAATAGACTTAAAGATAAGAACCATATGATCATCTCGATAGACGCAGAAAAACCATTCAACAAAGTAGAGCATTTCTTTATGTTCAAAACATTTTAAAAACTAGGGATAACAGGAACTTACCTCGACATTGTAAAAGCTATCTATGTTAATCCTCAGGCTAGCATCATTCTGAATGGAGAAAAATTGAAGGCATTCCCTCTAAAATCTGGAACAAGACAGGGATGTCCTCTATCACCACTTCTATTCAATATAGTTCTCGAAAAACTGGCCAGAGCAATTAGAGAGATGAAAGACATTAAAGGCATAAAAATAGGAAAAGGAGAACTTAAATTATCACTATTTGTAGATGACATGATTCTATACATAGAAGACCCAAAAGGGTCTACAGAAAAAACTACTAGAACTCATAAATGAATGCAGCAATGTGGCAGGATACAAAATCAACATGAATAAATCAAAGGCATTTCTGTATATCAGCGACAAAACTTCTGAAACAAAAATGAGTCAAAACACTGCATTCCCAATTTCCTCAAATAATTAAATACTTGGGAATAAACCTAACAAAAGAGGTGAAAGATTTATATAATGCAAACTACAGAACCCTAAAAAGAGAAATAGAATAAGATCTTAGAAGATGGAAAAATATACCGTGTTCATGGATAGGCAGAACTAACATCATCAAAATGGTGATATTACCAAAAGTTCTCTATAGGTTTAATGCAATGCCAATCAAAATCCCATAGAAACTTTTTGTAGAAATAGATAAAGCAATCATAAAATTCAAATGGAAAAATAAAAGACCCAGAATAGCAAAAGCAATTCTAAGCAGGAAGTGTGAATCAGGCAGTATAGCGATACCAGATTTCAAACTATATTACAGAGCAATCATAATAAAAACAGCATGGTACTGGTACCAAAACAGACGGGTGGACCAATGGTACAGAATGGAGGACACAGAAACTAATCCAAAAAGCTACAACTATCTTATATTTGATAAAGGAGCTAATGGCCTGCAATGGAGGAAGGATAGCATCTTCATCAAATGGTGTTGGGTAAACTGGAAATCCATATGCAACAAAATGAAACTGAATCCCCTCCTCTCGCCATGCACCAAAGTTAACTCAATGTGGATCAAGGAGCTAGATTCAAATCAGAGTCTCTGCGTCTGATAGAATAAAAAGTTGGCTCCGATCTACATATTGTGTGGTCAGGCTCCAAATTCCTTAATAGGACACCCATAGAACAAGAGTTAATAATAAGAATCAACAAATGGGACTTACTTAAACTGAATTATTTTTTCTCAGAAAGAGAAACAATAAGAGAGGTAAATATGGAGCTTACATCATGGGAACAAATTTTTAGTCCTCACTCTTCACATGGAGCCCTAATATCCAGAGTATACAAAGTATACAAAGAACTTAGAAAATTAGACAATAAGATAACCAATAACCCAATGGGCCAAGGACCTGAACAGAAACTTCTCAGAGGAGGACATAGAATCAATTAACAAGTACATGAAAAAAATGCTCTCCATTTCTAGCAGTAAGAGAAATGCAAATAAAAACCACCCTAAAATACCATCTCAATCCAGTGAGATTGGCAGCCATTATGAAGTCAAACAACAACAAGTGCTGGCGAGGATGTGGGGAAAAGGGTACTCTTGTACATTGCTCGTGGGACTGAAACTGGTGTGGCCAATTTGGAAAGCAGTATGGAGATTCCTGGGAAAGCTGGGAATGGAAGCACCATTTGACCAAGCTATTGCCCTTCTCAGACTATTCCCTGAAGACCTTAAAAGAGCGTACTACAGGGATACTGCCACATGGATTTTCATAGCAGCACAATTCACAATTGCTACACTGTGGAACCAACCCAGATGCCCTTCAATAGATGAATGGATAAAAAAATGTGACTTTTATATACTATCGAGAATTACGCAGCACTAAAAAATGACAAAATCATGGAATTTGCAGGGAAATGCATGGCACTGAGCAGATTATGCTTAGTGAATCTAGCCAATCCCTAAAAAACAATTACCAAATGTCTTCTTTGATATAATGAGAGCAACTAAGAACAGAGCAGGGAGGAAGAGCATGAAGAAAAGATTAACATTAAGCAGAAACATGATGTGGGAGGGAAAGGGAGAGAAGAGGGAAATTGCATGGTAATGGAGAGAGACACTTATTGTTACACAAAATTACATATAAGAGGTTGTGGGAAAATAAACAAGGAGAGAAATGAATTACAGTAGGTATGGTAGACAGAGAAGATGGGAAGAGAGGGGAGTGGGGATAGTAGAGTATAGGAAAGGTAGCAGAATACAACAGTAACTAATAGGGCATTATGTAAAAATATGGATGTGTAACTAATGTGATTCTGCAATCTGTATTTGGAGTAAAAATGGGAGTTCATAACCCACTTGAATCTAATGTATGAAATATGATATTCAAGAGCTTTGTAATGTTTTGAGCAACCAATAAAAGAAAAAAAAAAGTAGCAACATATATGCCAATAGAAATTCATCATGAAAAGTATATAATCCACAGATCGAAAAATGTTCATTTTACTGAACATGGATTCATGTATAATGTTTTTCAACTAGGAAGCTCACCCATAGGTTGAATTTTCAGTTCCAACAGCGTTTAGGAGGAGTGAACTTTCTCTCAATTTGCATCTGCCAATTCAGCCACCTCACAAGTGTATACGAGTGATATCAGGTAGAATTCTATATGTGCATATAAAAATACATGTACTGAATAGGCTACAGAGAAAGGGAGACAGGGATTCACATATTTGCTAATTTTAAAAACACATTTAGAACTATTTCAACAAAAAAATTGACTAGACTTATAACTCCTACATTATATAATGCAAAAGGCAATTCCAACAATACACAATGCGTCCTCTGAACTGCTTGTGTTTCTTCTCTTTTTGGCTTATTTTTCACCATCATATTAGGATTATTAGTCAGAGACTAGTAGGGTATGGGTTAGTGTCAGGGATTCAGTATTTCAAATGAAAAATTGAAAAATGAATCCAATGTGTATGTAAATATGTGCTACACAAAAATCTTCCCACTCACATCCAGAACAATGCCTTGACATTACCTACGCCCCAAGTAAAACACAATTAGAGTAGAAAAGTGTGAAAATCTATGAATACATATATGGAATGGAATATGCTCGGGAGTTCACAACCTTGGAGGTGGTAGAGGAGTTTCCAAAAGTAAAGGACAGGGTAAACACTCCACAAAAAGGAGCTCTGCTGGCCTAAGAATTCTTGGGAAACGGCTTCTGAGGTTGGGCACTTGAAATATATGTTGTTGTCATGAGCTTTAGCTTCCTTTGTAGTGAGACCATCATAGCTGGGTCTGCATCTATGTAACCGAAAGACATGGTTTCTTATATTTCAATGAACATGAGGCAGCAGTGCTCAATTCTCTCTTTGTAGCTAAACTGTGTCCATTGGAAGCTAAGTGTCTCCCAGTGGGGACTGTGAAGACATTTGGTCATCCTCCACTTTTCGTGGTATTTCTTGCTGCTGCACTGGGAATTTGGTATTTGCTTCACAAAACATAAAAAGTTCATCTGAGATACAGTGCTGGAGGGAGTTCTGTCACGTGTGGTGGGTCAGGGTCTGCAGGAGAATGCACCAACCAGGCTTGTATCCCACATAGCTTGCCCCAATAACCATAGCAACCTGATTCTGAATATTGCCCTGAAAACTCTCCATTTAACAAGATGCCTTTACATATAAGGGTCTGATGTCTGCACTATATCAGTCACAAAAAATTTGGAAGCCAATGGCAGATTCACATGGCCCCAACATGATGTTTTATCACACACCTGCCCACCACTGCTCTAGCCCCCCTACTCAGCAGGCTCCAAATTACTGGCTTCTCTTGTTCTACACCATTTTAATGAAACCCAGTCAAAAACAAGGCACTGTCTGGTATACACATGATCAGCAACAGGACATCAAAAGTTTCTGTAGTGCCACCTGGTCATGGGAATTTCAAAAATTTCATGGTATTTATCTTGAAATTTTTCAAGGATGAAGTTAGAGGCACTGTGGGTTTCAATTCATTCAGGAACCATTAAGTGTTGAGAAAGTTCATTACAATGAACGCTCTGGAGAACTCTCACAGTCAATGCTTCTCAAACAGTTGCCAAAAGGTCTCCTAAAGCCAGGCCAACTGACATCTACAATGTGAGGTCCATGTGTGTTTTGACTCTCAAATATGGGTGCTAAGTCTTTCAGAATAAAATCATGTGATATCCTGGCTGAGATTCTCAGGCCTCTGTGGAAACCACCCTGGGCCTAGATCTCAGTTTCCAAGAGTGAGTCTCATGCGTGGCCTCCTAAAATCCCAACACAATTCATGGCAATACTTCTCTGAGGTCAGTTTCAGAACTCAGTCTCTAAGGGGAATCACACCAGAGTTCAAGCCCAGGTGGACCCAGTCATCCCTTCCATCCGCCAAAAAATGACCACAATTAAAATCAAAACACTCCCACAGGGCCATCATCTTCTTCCATGTAGACACTCATCATAACCTCCAGCTGGAGGTTTCTATGAGCCCAAATAAGCTCACTTGCCCCTCATTTGCCTAAAATCATGATGGCCTGGACACTCTTCCTGTGAACCAGGAATGATCAAATATTCCTGCTGTTAAAGTGTTCCACTTCTCCAATTTGAGGCCTACTGGCTGTAGGGTATAGATTCTTTATGTGATTTGGAGTCATGAGAAAACCCAAGCAAATATGGGCTAGCCTCTGCAGGGATTTCAAGAACTCATTTGACCCAAAGGATCCCTATTCTCACTTTATGGAGGTCAGGAACCTAAAACAAGAAGGCAAAAATATTCATCAACAATGACTGCTCTTTTGGCCATTTTAGTTTTGGAAGCACATGGGATCTTTCTTTAGATCCATCAGGTGCTGAGAATCAAAGCCACAACCTTATACAAGGACAAGAGGCTGATTCAGACACATCTCATTCCAAATCAATTAAGCAAAGAGCCACAGGTGATGTCCATACATTTCCATATGAAAACAGTTTTCTTCAGGCTACACAAAGGGGTGGCCTGAGGCAAAGACCTTCCTGACATTCAGGGTAATAGAAATAGAAGTAAGCAAATGGCCCAAAGAAGGGTTTCTCCACTGAGACTTTACTGGTCACACTGAAATCTGAGTTTTCTTAGATGCTCCCATTCCATTCAGCAATCCAGCACATGGCCATGTCACAGAATCTTGTGGTGTTACATATTTGGGAAACAAAACCATGAGCCTATTCTGGAGAGTGGCCAGAATTCACGAAGAAAACAGGAACTTTAGAAGATAGTAGATGTTGCCCATCCATAAGGCAAGCTGCAGTCCATTCATTAATTGGGCAGTATGAATGCGGGGAAGCTTTCAACTAGAGACAACACATCCATTGATGCATTCTCTTTTCTAATGTCTACAACCACGGATACAGTGGGATACACAGACCTAGAAACACTCACCATGTCAAACGACTTACTAGAAACAGTCCACTCCAAACCAAACAAACCACTTTTCCTACCTATTCTCAGAACATGAGAAAAAACCACAAACTCACACCTACAACGGCAAAGGCACTTACTTCCCCCAAATAGGTCTGTGACTATCCGGAGTGTCTTCTGACTGGTGGGCCATATTATGTTCCCACAAAATGGCCTGTCCTGTTTCAGATCTGGTCTCCTTGTCCAACTCTGTGAAGTTGTCAGGAGCCAAAGGTGAGCCACTACCTGCTTTCTCAGGAAAGGCCCCTCATCAGAGCTCTGCTGGCATTTTTCCATCCTCACATCAGTAGGTACCAAGAAAGACTGACTATGTCTTTGGGAAAAGCAAACAAGTTAGCCCACTGGAACTGGGAGTGGGACTGGCTCTGGGTGCCTTCCTTCCTGGATCCCAGGTTCAGAGAATTCCATCACCAAGGAAGTGAAGTGAGGTCACTTCTTTCAGGAACTGAATATGGTCACTACCTTGGTAACCACTTTGTGCTAACAGTTGCATCCAGGGTTCCCATGAGATGGAGGCTGCCCCAACATCCTGTGACACATTCAGAAGTTAGAATGGTATATCAACCATAGGCACCAGGGAACAGCTCTCCACAGAGGCCTGGTTCACTCCATCTTCTCTTCATTAAGAAGAGAGAGGCTGATTCAGACTATCAATTAATCCTGACCAGGTTGTTTGCCATGGAAGATGACTATTGCTCTCTCAGGTCCTACATAGCTGCCTATATCTTCTGCAAGGATCATTTCTCCATGGATCTTTGATGTTCTCAGCAGGTGGAAGATCATCTACATTCCTATATTGTAAGACCCACACTGTCCCTGCTCTTAAGTAAGTTATACTGAGGGAACAGTGTATGGTTAGGGTTAATAACATGTTCAATTTGGGTTACAAATCATTCTGCGGGATGAATAATGGTATTGGCAAAATGCGATATTTACAAGAGTATATATGTGAAACATAAGTATGAAAGCAGAAATCTAGGTAAGATTTGAAGCCCAGAAGGGCATTGGGGACTTGAGTGGGATACTTAGCTTTGAGTAATGTGCAGCACAGATGTCTCAGATAAATCAATATACACTGGCATCGTACCTTGTACCTTGGATATTGAATGTTGAAGAGAACATCCAGTCAAAAACTGATAGTCGGTAGGATTAGGAAGGTAGTTGGTAGGTTTAGAAAGAAGAGTGAGTATACGATTTGGACCAAAAGTTCTTTCGCAATAAGATTTCGGGTAGAGAGTGTATGTAAATGTAAGCACATGTGAAGAGTCAGTCACAATGATGAACTGGGGAAAAATATAGGAAAGCAGATATCAATAGAGACATTAGGAAATCAAGCAAAGTACAAATTGTGTGATAGGGTTAGACATTGTCAACAGGTTTGAAGTTGAATATATAATCTTAAGAAGAAACAAATATGTAGTCAAAAATAGAATTGATATTTGAGAGCATTAGGCAACCTGGACATGGATGTTTTTAGTAATCCATGCTCACTTTCCATTTACGCTTTGGTACAATTGTAAGTGTGACCTTTGCTTTTTGTGTCCAGAATATTTCTGTAATAAAATGTGTATGTAGATCAGGTGAAAAGAGTATTTCTTCCACCAATTCTGGGAGCAATATTTTGAAGACTTACAAATTAGTATGGGGGTACAAATAGGTGTACCCTGTTTCAATGAATATAGACATAATGCATGAATAGACCATACTGTGAATAAATAATATAACTGGATCCACTTTAAATAATGGATTGAATAAATATCTGAAAATTTATAAGAAATTTTATATTGATATGCAATCATTCATTCCAACCAGTTATATATCTAACGATAATCTTAGGATTATGGTTTATCATGAAGGGTGTGTGAGTTTTGGTTCAAAATTGATTATGGAAATCGAAAATAATATATTTGGAAAAAAGTCTCATGAATAGACCAGTCAAGAAACACAGAGGAATACATGTGTTCTGGAGCAGGAAGTGATTGAAAGTGAAACAAATGCCTATAAATTTGCTAACTAGTGAATAAAATATATATACTGAGATTTGCATAAACTGAAGAAATAGTAATGTACCAGTGTGGAATAAAAATTAATGTCAAAATACACATCATGTCCCATAGGAACCTACATGCATTGATGTTAAACTGGGTCAGTTAAAGTAGACATATTAGGATTTGTATGCACCTTTTACTGAAGTTAGTTTTCAGTACTAGGAAACAAATATGTATTTCGGGTGGATGAATATTTCTAAGAATAATCTTGTGAAAAGTTGATTATTAATCCACATACATGAACATGAATGAATTTAGGGAGTGTATATAAGACACACATATTTCATATTTTTAAAAATATGGAGAGTATATATATATATATATATATATATACACACACACACACACACAAACACAGACATTAAAAAGTAGCAATATATATGCCAATCAAAATTCATCATGAAATATATATCATAAAGATGCAAAAACATTCATTTTAGTGAACATGGGTTTATGTATAATGTTGTTCCACTGGGAAGCTCACCCATAGGTTGAATTTTCAGTTCCAACAGCGTTTAGGAGGAGTGATCACTTCTCACACTTTGTATCTGCTAAGTCATATACCTCACAAGGATGTACGTGTGATACCTTGTAGGATTCTATTTGTGCATATAAAAATACATGTGCTGAATAAGCTCCAGAGAATGGGAGACAGTAATTCACATATTTGTTAACTTTAAAAACACATGGAAAACTATTTCAATTAAATATTGAATAGATTTATAACACCTACCCTTTATCATGCAAAAGGCAAGTCCAACTCTGAACTGCAAGTATTTATGTACTGCTTGGGTTATTTTCTTCCATCATATTTGGATTAGTAGTCAGAGTCTAGTAGAATATGGGTTAGTGTCAGGGATTCAGAATTTCAAATGGAAAATAGAAAAATTAATCTTCTGACTCTCATCCAGAACAATGCCTTGTCATTAATTTCGCCCCAAGGGAGACACAATTAGAGTAGAAGAGTTACAAAATCTGTGATTACATTTCTGGAATAGAAAATGCTCAGGAGTGCACAAACTTGGAGGTGGAATAGGAGTTTCCAAAAGTAAGGACAGGGTACACACTCCACAAACATGAAGCTCTGCTTGCCTAAAACTTCTTGAGAAACTGCCAGTGAAATTGGGCACTGAAATATAGGTTGTTGTCAGGAGTTAAGCTTCCTTTGTAGTGAGACCCTCAAAGCTGTGTCTGCATCTATGAGACCTGGAGGACAACATTTCTCATTTTCCAATGAACACGAGGCAGCAGTGCTGAATTCTCTCTTTGTAGGTAAACTGTGGGCACTGGGGGCTTATTGTCTCCCCGTGTGGACTGTGAAACCATTTGGTCATCCTCCACTTTTCGTGGTGTTTCTTGCTGCTGCACTTGGAGTTTGGTTCATGCTTCACGAAATACAAGGAGTTCAACTGGGAAACAGTGCTTGAGGTAGCTCTGTCACGTGTGGTGGGTCAGGGTCTGCAAGAAAATTCACCAACCAGGCTTCTATCTCTCAAAGATTGCCCGCTTGTCCATAGCAACCTGATTCTGAACATTGCCCTGAAACTACGCCATATAACAAGATGCTTTTACATATAAGGGTCTGATGTCTGCACTCTGTCAGTTACAAGCCATTTGGAAGCCAATGGCAGATACAAATGGCCCCACCATGATGTTTTATCACACACCTCTCCACCACTGCTCTAGGCCCACTACTCAGCAGGCTCCAAAATACTGGCTTCTCTGTTCTAAACAAATTTCATGAAACCCTGTCAATCAAGGCACTGTCTGGTACACTCATGGTAAGCAACAGGACATCGAAAGTTTCTACAGTTCCACCTGGTCATGGAAATTTCAAAAATTTCGTGTTATTTATCTAGCCATTTTTCAAGGACGACGTTGGATGCACTGTGGATTTCAATTATTCAGGAACCATTAAATATTGAGAAAGTTCATTTCAAAAAAATTCTAGAGAACTCTCACAGGCAAGGCTTTCCAAAGAGTGGACAAAGGTCACTTGAAGCCAGGACCATTGAGGTCTACAATGTGAGGTCCTATGTCTTTTGACTCTCAACTATGGCTGCCAAGTCTTTCAGAATAAAATCATGTGATATCCAGGCTGAGATTCCCAGTTCTTTGTGGAAAGCCACCCTGGTCCTAGATCTCAGGTTCCAAGGGCGACTCTCATGCGTGGCCTCCTAAAATCCCAACACAATTCATGGCAATACTTCTCTGAGATCAGTTTCAAAACTCAGTCTCTACGTGGAAACACACCAGAGTTCAAGACCAGTTGACCCAGTCATCTCTTCCAACCGCCACACCAATGACCAGAATTAAAACCAAAACACTCCCACATGGCCCTCATTTTCTTCCATATAGTCACTCATCATAACCTTGGCTGGAAGTTTTTATGAGGCACACAGCCCAAGACAATGTCAAAATAAGCTCCCTTGCCCTTCATTTGTCTAAAGTCAGTGTTTCCTGGACAACGTTCTTGTGAACCAGGACTGATCAAAGAGGCATGCCATTAATACTGTTCTGCTTTTCCAATTTGAGGCATACTGACTGTCAGGTATAGTTTCTTTATGTGATTTGCAGTCATAAGAAAACCCAAGCACCTATGGGCTAGCCTCTGCAGGGCTTGAAGAACTCAGTTGACCCAAAGATCCCTGTTATCACTTGATGGAGATCAGGAACCTTACAGAGGAAGGCAAGAGACTTCATCACAATGACTTCTCTTTTGGCCATTTTGGATTTGGATGCACACATGGGATCTTTCTTTAGGTCCATCAGGTGCTGAGAATCTAAGCGATAATCTCAAACTGCACTGAGAGGCTGATTCAGACATATCCCTTTGCAAAGCAATTAAGCCAGGAGCCACAGGTGATGCCCATTTATTTCCATTTGAAAACTGTTTTTTTCAGGCATTGGAAATGTGGGGCCTTAGGCAAAGACCTTCCTTACATTCAGGGCAACAGAACAATAGGTAAGCAAAATCCCAAAGCAGATTTTCTCCACTGAGACTTTCCTGGTCACACTGATATCTGAGTTTTCTGAGATATTCACCATTCTCTTCAGCTATCCAGTACATGGCCATGTCCCAGATTGTGGAGGAGATACATATCTTGAACACAAAACCATGAGCCTATGGGAGAGTGGCCAGAATTCAGGAAGAAATCACGAATGTAGGAAGGTAGTAGGTGTTGCCCATCCATATGGTAACCTGCAGTCCATTCATAAATTGGACAGGATGAATTCTGCGAAGTTTTCTACTAGACAGGACACATCTATTTATGCATTCTCTTTTCTATTGTCTACAACCACGGACACAGTGGGATATGCAGACATAGAAACACTCGCCTTCTCAAAGGACTTACTAGAAACAGTCCACTCCAAACCAAACAAACCGACTTTCCTACATATTCTCAAAACATGAGACAAAATCAAAAACACACACACACACACACCCACAAAGGCACCTTCTTTCCCCAAATAGGTCTGTGACTATCCAGAGCGTCCTCTGACTGGTGGGCCATACTATGTTCCCCCGAGACGGGCTGTGCTATGTCAGATCTGGTCTCCTTGGCCAAAACTGTGATGTTATCAGGAGCCAGCGGTGAGCCACTGCCTGTTTTCTCAGGTAAAGCCCCTCTTCAGAGCTTTCCTGGCATTTGTCCATCTTCAATTTAGTTGCCAAGAAAGACTGACTCTGTCCTTCTTAAATCCAAACATTTGAGACCACTGGGACTTGGACTGGGACTGCCTCAGGGTGCCTGGCTTCCTGGATCCCAAGTTCAGAGTGTTCTATCAACAAGAAAGTGACATAGGTCACTTCATCTAGAACTGAATGAGGTCACTGCCTTGGCAACCACTTTGTCTTAACAGTTGCTTCCAAGCGTCCCTGAGATGGATCCTGCCCCTACTTCCTATGACAGTTTCACAAGCTAGAATGGAATATCAACCACAGGCACCCGGGAACAGCTCTCCACACAAGCCTGGTTTGGTCTATCTTCTCTACATTAAGAAGAGAGAGACTGCTTCAGACACATCCCTTCATCCTGACCTGTTTTTTTTTTTTTTTTGTCATGAAAGATGACTTTCGCACTCTCAGGTCCTTCATAGCTGCCTACATCTTCTTTAGGGATCATTTCTGCATGGACCTTTGAGGTTCTCTGCAGGTTGAAGATCTCCTACATTCCTGTATTGTAAGACCAACTCTGTCCCTGCTATTCTGTAAAGTTAGATTGAGGGAACAGTGTATGATTACGGTTAATAACATGTTTGATTTGGGTTAGGATCATTCTGCTGGATGAATAATGGTATTGGGAACCTGCGATATATATAAGATTATATAGGTGAAATATATGAATGAAAACAGAAATCTCGGTAACATTTGAAGCCCAGAAGGGCATTAGGTCCTTGATTGGGATACTTAGCATTTAATTATGTTCTGCACAGATGTCTCAGATAAATCTATACACAATGGCATAGGACCTGATACCTTGGATGATTGAATGTTGAGGAGAACAACCATTCAAAGAGGGAGAGTCGGTAGGATTAGGAAGATAGTTGATAGGATTAGAAAAAAGTGTGAGTATAGCATTTGGACAAATAGTTCTTTAGCAATAGGTTTTCAGGTAGACAGAAAATGTAAATGTCAGCACATGTGAAGAGTCAGTCACAGTGATGAAATGGGGAAAATATGTAGGAAAGCAGATATCAATAGCGACATTAGGAAATCAGGCAAAGTATAAAGTGAGTGATAGCAATAGACACTTTCAACAGGCTTGAGATTGAATATATAATCTTAGGAAGTAACAAATATGTAGTCACCAATAGGATTGACATTTGAGAGCATTAGGCAACGTGGACATGGGTGATTTTCATAACCCATACTCACATTCCATTTAGGCTTTGGTACAATCGTAAGTGTGACTTTGCATTTTGTGGCCAGAATATTACTGTGATAAAACGTATATGTAGATCAGGTGACATGAGTCTTTCTTGCACCATTTCTTGGAGCAATATTTTGAAGGGGTATAAATTAGTATTGGAGGTACATATAGGTGTACCATGTATGTATGAATATAGAGATAATGCATGAATAGACCATACTGCGAATAAATAATATAACTTGTTCCAACTTTAAATAATGGATTGAATTGATATCTAAAAATACACAGGAATCATATATTGATATATATACATTCATTCCAACCAGTAATACATCTAATGGTAATATTACGGTTGTGGTTTATCATAAAGAGTGTGTGAATTTTGCTTCAAAATTGATTATGGAAATCGAAAATAATGTGTTTGGAAAGAAGTCTCATGAAATGACCAGTCAAAAACAAGGAGGAATACATATGTTCTGAAGCAGGAAGTGATTGAATGTGTTACAAATTTCTTTAAATTTGTGAACTTGTGGATGAAATGTATATTCTATGATGTACAAAAACTGCAGAAATAGTAATGTACCAGTGTTTAATAAAAATGAACGTCAAAATACACATCATGTCCCATAGGAATCTACTTGCATTGATGTTAAAGTGGGTCAGCTACTGTAAAAACAAAAGGATTTGTTTGCACCATTCACTGAAGTAACTTTTTAGTACTAGAAAACAAATATGTATTTCAGGTGGATGAATATTTTTAAAATAATCTTATGAAAAGTTTAATATAAAACCACATACATGAACAAGAATGAATTTAGGGAGTGTATAATAGGACACATATATTTTATATTTTGAAAAATCTAGAGAGTATATATATATATATATATATATATATATATATATATATATATATATACACACACACACACACACACACACAAAACACACACAGAGACATTGAAAAGTAGCTATATATATGCCAATTAAAATTCATTGTGAAGTATATATCATCCACAGATCCAAAAATATTAATTTTACTGAACATGGATTTATGTATAATGTTCTTGAACTAAGAAGCTCACTCATAGTCTGAATTTTCAGTCCCAAATGTATTAATGAGGAGTGATCTCTTCTCACACTTTGTATCTGCCAAGTTAGCCACCTCTCAAGAATATACGTGTGATACCAGGTAGGATTCTATATGTGCGTATAAAAATACATGTGCTGAATAGGCTACAGAAAAATGGAGACAGGAATTCACAGATGTGTTAACTTTAAAAACACATGCAGAACTATTTCAACAAAAAATTGACAAGATTTATAACTCCTACCCTATATCATACAAAAGGCAAGACCAACTATACACCATGCCTCTTCTGAAGTGCTAGTATTTCTATTCTGTTTCGGTTATTTTTCTCCATCATATTAGAATTAATAGTCAGAGTCTAGTAGGGTATGGGTTAGTGTCAAGGATTCAGTATTTCGAATGGAAAATTGAACAATGAATCCAATGTGTATGTAAATATGTGCTACACAAAATTATTCCCACTCTCAACCAGAACAATGCCTTGACAATCCCTTCACCCCAAGTAAGACACAATTAGAGGAGAAGATTTAGAAAATCTGTGAATAAATTTGTGGAATGCAATATGCTCAGGAGCTCACAACCTTGGAAGTGGTAGAGTAGTTTCCAAAAGTATGGGACAGGGTAAAAACTCCACAAACATGGAGGTCTGCTGGCCTAGAGACTTCTTGAGAAACTGCCTGTGAGGTTGGGCACTTGAAAAATATGTTGTTGTCAAGAGCTTTAGCTTCCTTTCTAGGGAGACCATAAAAGCTTGGTCTGCATCTATGAGACCTGGAGGACATGGTTTCTTATTTCCCAATGTACATGAGGCAGCAGTGCTGAATTCTCTTTTTAGATAAACTGTGGCCACTGGGGGCTAAATGTGTGCCGGTGTGCACTGTGAAGGCATATGGTCATCTTCCATTTTCGTGGTGTTTCTTCCTGCTGTACTGAGAGTTTGGTATTTGCTTCACAAAATACAGGGAGTTCAACTGGGTCACAATGCAAGAGGAAGTTCTGTCATGTATGGTGGGTCAGGTTTTGCAGGAGGATACAAGAACCAGGATCCTATCCCACATATCTTGCCCCCTTGACCATAGCAACCTGATTCTGAACAATGTCCTGAAACCTCTCCATATAACAACTTGCCTTTACATGGAAGGTTCTGCTGGCTGCACCATGTCAGTCACAAGCCATTTGGAAGCCAATGGAAGATTCACATGGCCCCACCACAGATGTTTATCACATACCTGCCCACCACTGCTCTAACCTACTACTCAACAAAGTCCAACTTACTGGCATCTCTGTTCTACACCATTTACATGAAACCCAGTCAATCAAGGCACTGTCTGGTATATTCATGATCAGCAACAGGACATCAAAAGGTTCTCCAGTGCCTCCTGGTGATGGGAAATTCAAAAATTTCATGGTATTTATCTAGCCATTTTTTAAGGATGAAGTTGGAGGCACTGTGAGTTTCAATTTTTTCAGGAACCATTAAATGTTTAGGAAGCTCATTTCAATGAAATCTCTGGAGAACACTCACAGGTAAGGCTTCCCAAAGAGTGGCCAGAAGATCATATGATGCTATGCCCATTTAGGTCTACAATGTGAGGTCCATATGAGTTTTGACTCTCAACTATGGGTGTCAAGTTTTTCAGAATAAAATTTGTGGTATCCTGGCTGAGAGGCTCAGTGCTCTGTGGAAAGCCACCCTGGGCCTAGAACTCAGTTTCCAAGGGCGATGCTCATGCCTGGCTTCCAAAAATTTCAACACTATTCATGGCAATACTTCTCTGAGGTCAGTTGAAGAACTCAGACTCTAAGGGAATCACACCAGAGTTCAAGAACATGTGGACCAAGTCATCTCTTCCAACCGCCACCCAAATGACCACAATTTAAACCAAAACACTCCAACGTGGCGCCCATCTTCTTCCATATAGACACTCACAATAAACTCCACTATGGCTGGAGTTTTCCATGAGGGGCATAGCCCAAGACCGTGTCCAAAATAAGCTCTTTTGCACCTAATTTGCCTAAATTCAGGGTGGCCTGGACACCCTTCTTGTGAACCAGAAGAGATTAAATAGGCCTCCCGTTAATACTGCTCCGCTTCTTCAATTTGAGGCCAAATGACTGTGGGGTTTGGATTCTTTATGTGAATTGGAGTCTTGAGAAAACCCAAGCAACTATGGGCTAGACTCTGCAAGGCTTTGAAGAACTCATTTGACCCAAAGGATCCCTAATCTGACTTGATGGAGGTCAGGAAAGTTACAGAGGAAGGCGAGAGACTTCATCCACAAGGACTGCTCTTTTGGCCATTTTGGTTTTGGATGTACACATGGGATCTTTCTTTAGATCCATCAGGACCTGAGAATCTAAGCCACAGCCTCACACAGGGTAAGTAAGCTGATTCAGACACATCCTTTCCAAAGCAATTAAGCAAAGAGCCACAGGTAATGCCCATTCATTTCCATTTGAAAACTGTTTTCTTCAGGCTTCACAAAGTGGTGGACTGAGGAAAATACCTTCCTGACATTCAGGGCAACAGAAGAGTAGGTAAACAAAAGGCCCCAAGCAGGGTTTCTCCACTAAGACTTTCCTGGTCACACTGATATCTGAGTTTTCTGAGATGCTCACCATTCCCTTCAGCTATACAGGACATGGTCATGTCACAGAGCTTCGAGGTTGTACATATCTTAAACAGAAAACCATGAACCTATTCTGGAGAGTGGCCAGAATTCAGGAATAAAACAGAAACTAAGGAAGATAGCAGGTGTTGCACATCAATAAGGCAAGCTGCAGTCCATTCATAAATAGGGCAGGATGAATGCTGTGAAGCTTTCTACTAGACAGGACATATTAATTGATGCATTCTGTTTTCTAATGTCTACAACCACGGACACAGTGGGATACACAGACATAGAAATTCTCGCCTTGTCAAACGACTTACTAGAAACAGTTCACTCCAAACAAAACAAACCGCCTTTCATACCTATTCTCAGAACATGAGACAAAACCACAAACCCACACCCACACCACAAATGCACCTCCTTCCCCCAAGTAGGTCTGTGACTATCCGGAGTGTCCTCTGTCTGGTGGGCCTTATTATGTTCCCTGGAAATAGCCTGTTCTGTCTCAAATCTGGTCTTTTGGCCAACTCTGTGAAGTTGTCAGGAGCCAGCGGTGAGCCACTGCGTGCTTTCTCAGGAAAAGCCCCTCTTCATAGCTTTCCTTGCATTTGGCCATCCTTACATCAGTAGGTCCCAAGAAAGACTGAGTCTGTCCTTGGTAAATCAAAATAAGTTTGACCACTGGGCTGGGACTGGGACTGGCTCTGGGTGCCTGGCTTCCTGGATTCCAAGTTCAGAGAGTTCCATCACCAAGGAAGTTAGGTGAAGTCACTTAATTTTGGAACTGAATGAGGTCACTGCCTTGGCAACAACTTTGTCCTAACAGTTGCTTCCAAGGTTCCCATGAGAGGGAGGCTGCTCCTACTTCCTGTGACACTTTCACAGGTCAGAGAGGTATGTCAACCATAGGCATGCAGGAGCAGCTCTCAACACATGCCTGCTTTGGTCCATCTTCTCTACATTAAGAAGAGAGTGGCTGATTCAGACACATCCCTTCATCCTGAGCAGGTTGTTTGCCATGGAAGACTTTTGCTCTCTCAGGTCCTTCATACTTGCCTACATCTTCTCCAGGGATCATTTCTACGTGGACCTTTGAGGTTTTCAGCAGGTGGAAGATCCTCTATTTTCCTGTATTTTAATACCAATTCTGTCCCTGCTCTTCTGTAAAATTAGATTGAGAGAACAGTGTATGGTTAGGATTAATAACAGGTTCGATTTGGTTTAGAAAGAAAACTACACGGTTGAGCAAACAGGGTCCTACAGTTAGCAATAATATGAGGAATTTTAATGGACCGGCCATGGCAGATAAAAGCGCAGTTAATCAGGTCACTATGTGAACCAAGACTCAAACCTCCCTTTTGGGGCCTCTGTCTCTCTTTGACGCTCTTCAAGTCGTTTTCTTAATTTATTCATAGATTCTTTTACAACTCCAGTATTGTCGGCACAAAAACAACATTCTTCCCTCAATGCAAGCAAAAAGGCACCTTTCTCTCATGAAGAGGAGGTCCAATACTCGCCTGCTTTGTAAAACAACTTCAGAAAGAGAGAGGTTAAAATTCCTGTAAAGCTGTGATGTCGGTTTTTAATGTCTTTAAGGTTTGGCCTATTTCTGCTTCTAATTGTGTCTTTGTTGTGTCTCATGGACTAGCCCACCAGTTAAGCAACTATTATTTCTAATAGGATGGCTAAAGTGAGGGATACAGGTTCCCGCTGGAACCGGGTTGTATGCCCCCCTATTTGATCTTTAAATGAACCTACGTCATGATAGAGAACTCTGGAAAACATCTGCATCATTACATAATTAATCACATATATTGACCATTTTATGAAAACATAAATAATGTTAAAGTGTATAGAATTATACTGTTGTAGGGATGGACAAGGAAAGGGACCTAAGATAGCACCAAACACAGGAAAACAGCCTTATTTGGTTGCATCCGGATTTAGAGGGCATTGCTTCTGTTGTAATCAATTAATCCCCTGAACCCCAAGTTTTGGTAGTTTTAGAATTTGTACCCAATATGTAAGGGAAGTGGATCAGAAGTTCACAGTCTGTAGAAATTCACAAAAATCAGTTTTTGTTTCTGTTTTTGTTCCTCTGTTCTGGGCAAGTTAACTTTTCAAGGACACCTTGGAAAGGGAGAGCTTTTTTGTCTCTTTTTTTTCTCCCTTCCAGCTGTCACCATGAAGCCCAGTTGGTAACTTTTTTATCTTAGAAATGTAGTCATCTCTGTGAAGCCCCAGCTCAAGGCCAGAGGCTTTGTTCACATATTTTGTGAAAACCTAGTAAGGCGGTGTCAAGCTTAGGGGTGGTGATTTTTCCAGCCAGTGGCCAAGTAGAACAGGGCAACACGAAAAGTGGAAGTTTATCTACATTGAACTCTTTCAGAGGGACTCTTTTGCTGAAAGACCTAATGTAAGCCTCGGTGAAGACTTCTGGAGAAGGTTATTTAAGACATATCTATGGACCTGGTACAGAGGGGGAAGACTGGGAAGGCGAGGCTGAGAGCAGCTCCTTGGATCTGAGAATGAGGAAGATGAGATGTAAAAGAATAATGGAAAAGGGGTTTGGGATTTTCCTAGAACAAAACTTGAGCAGTAGAACAGGTAGAGCAGAGGTGAAGATGGGAGTGAGTATTCCAAAAACCCCTGAGGGACTTTAAATTTTTAGAAACCTGTTTTCAGTGATGACAAAGCAACTTTAAAGGCCATTTTTATTACATCTTGGATAGGGGTCTGAGGGCTCTTCTCAGCTGGTTTGAGCTTTGGTTTAGCTTCTTAGAGGACTTGGTGGGACCTAGTGCACACACAGACAGAAAAAGAGAGGAGTGAGTGAGTGGAGGGGTACCTCGGTACCTGCTACCTCAGCAAGGGGGCAATGGTCTGAGAACTGGCAGAGGTTTGGGTTTTTGATCTAGTAATTGGAGGTGAGAAATCACGTTGCTGAGGTGGGAGTGACAGCAGAGACTCTAGAGCAGAAGACTGAGGGTGAGGAACTATTGGAGAAGCATAGTACAGGATGTGAGTGAAGGAGGGAAAAGGATTCCACATAGGGGAATTTTCCCCTTTTGAGCACTTGCCGAAGTTAAAAATGTCACGCAGAATTTGAGGATCTAGAGAACCCTCTGGGGGCCATAGCTTTTGGTTGTCTAATTGGTAATATGGCCAATGCTGTGTACTGAATGTGATGAGGAGTTTGGGTTCCACCAGGCAGCCCCGGTATGCTCACATCCCCATGAGTTACACAAGAAGTTGGCTTTTCCCCCACACAGCCATGGCTGTTTGTGGCTTTGATAGTCCGCCGGGCATACATCATAATCTAGGCTAGCCAACCTGAATCTGGCTCGCGTTTCTGTTCATCCATAATGTTTGTTTCAATTATCTATGGAACGGAAGGGATTTAATGAAACTTTAGTGGGATCCTCTTCATCAGGGTTATCTCAATAGGAAAGACGTATACCAAGCTGAAAAATGTCTGGGTGGAGAGATAGCCACCAGGTCCCTAAGGGGGCTGTATGCGAGATATACCATACTTCTTGTCTAGTAGGATTTGAGATCAGCCTTCACTGCTGAACAGGCTGATGAGGGTTAGGAGTACTGGTGGCCAAGTTGAGAGTCTACAGTCTTGTCCACATAGCGAATACGAAATTTGAAATTGTTACCAGTCTTTTCCAGTTTCCAACCAGAGTCTGGACACAGCGAAGGCTTTAGATGAGAGGCATGGATCCAAAAAGTGATTCTGTCTACTTTTACCGCTGTAGGTGTTATAAGTAGCACCTGGTATATTCCTTTCCAGCGGGGTTTCTAGGAATGACACCTGATGTTGTCTTATGTAGACGAAGTCTCTTACTTGATATTGATGTGGAATCCCCTCGTCCCCAGGTTGGTAGGCAGTGGCCAGCTGTTTCCACAGTTATCACTGAGTTCTTTCAATGGCTTTAAGTCTGTCAAGCAAGGGGTGTGGAAGGGATTGTTAGGCCTTAGAGTTGGGGATTAGGTCCCTTACTGGATGATGGGCATCATAGAGAATTTCATAGGGGGTGAGGTTACACAGAGAAACTGAGGGAGTATTTCTCGCATGAAACAGTGCATAAGGCAGGAGCATAGTCCAATCTTTTATGCCAGTCTCTAAGCTTAATTTTGTTAAGGTCTCTTTAATGGTTCTATTTATTTTTTCTACCTCTCCTGAGCTCTGGGGTATATAAGCATAATGTAACTTACAATTAATCCACACGTGACTTACCTGGGCCATGAACACAAGTCCATTATCAGACCCTATTACCTTAAACAGACCATATCTTGGAAAAATATCTTCCAGGATCTTCTTGAGAACCATTTGGGCCGTTGTTTTTTTTTTTTTTTTTCCTGTGTGTGTGTGTGTGTGTGTGTGTAAGGCTTCAATCCATCCTGAAAATGTATCGACAAAGACTAGGAGATATTTAAGTCCATACCTTGCTGGCTTAATTTCAGTAATGTCCACTTCCCAGAATTTTCCTGGTCTGGTTCCTCATAGGTGCTTTCCTCTAAGAAATTTGGAAGGGTAAGCATTAAACAATTGACTGACCCAACAGGCTTTTGTTACCGGTTCAGTTTTTTTCTTTCGCTGTGTGTTGGTTAGTGGAAAACTCTGTTCTTAATCCTACAGGAGTGCCTGCAGTTTCTTTGAACCAAGGTGAGTGAGTTGACGTACATTTTTAACTTAGTGTAGGGCTTTCTGTAATTGCAGGCTGAGCTCAGTAAAGTTGAGGCGTTCAGTGTCAGTGTCCTTAGATGTTATCTAAAACTTCCTGTTACTCAGGGGTCCATTGGAATTGGGCATCTCCCTTTAACAGCGGGTATAAAGGAGCAGCTAAGGACGCGAACCCATTTATCCATAACCTGCAAAACCCAGCAATCCCAAGAAACTCTCTTAGTTGTCTGCTGTAAGATGGGGTTGGTATCTGCTCAACGGTTTGTTTTCTGGGCTCAGTGAGCCATCGTTTACCGCCCCTGAGGAAATAGTCATGGAAGGTTACTTCTTGCTGGCAAATTGGGCAATTTTGGCAGAAGCTCTATACCCGAGTTGAGCAAGCTCCGATAATAGTGCTTGGGTCCCAGTTCAGTTTTCCTTGGTGTTGGATGCCAGTAGCAGGTGATCCACGTATTGAAGCTGGGTGACTTCGGGGTGTGTAGTTCTGAAATTGTTGAGATCTCTGTGGAGGGCTTCATCAAAGAGAGTGGGGGAGTTTTTGAACCCCTCTGGGACTCTAGTCCAAGTTAGTTGACTATACTTTCTGGTTTCTGGGTCTACCCACCCAAAAGCAAACAGCAACTGACTATCTTTATGCAGAGGCAAGCAAAAGAAAGCTTGTTTTAAGTCCAGAACAGTATACCATTTCTGCTCAGGGTTCAGAGTTCTAAGCAGTTGGAACAGATTAGTTACTGTGGGGTGAATGTCCTGCACTCTGTTGTTGATCTCTCTTTGGTCTTTAACAGGTTGATAGTCCCCGGTTCCTGGCTTTTTCTTCTAATAACAGGGGAGTGTTCCAGGCCAATTGACAGGGCCTTAGGACACCTAAGGCCAGATATTTAAGAATATAGGGCCTTATCCCATCTTTAGCTTTTTATGCTTAGAAGATATTATTTGACATTGATTGGGGAGGCTGAGGTTTTTAACTCCACTGTTATTGGAGGTTGTTTCACGGCCAGGCCTAACACAGCAGTTTTTGCCCAGGCATCTGGGTTATCTGTTATTCATTTCTGCGGTAGCTTGCCTGTTTGATCAGTCTTGGGGGGTGTGAAGAGTGGATGTTTATCTTCTACTAATATAGTTACAGCCGTGACTATAGGAGTTTTTACTGAAGGATTTAGAAATTTCTTTTGGGGGCTTTCAGGGTTAAAAGTTATTTTGGCCCAGAGCTTGGTGAGCAGATCTCTGCCCATCAATGGGTGCGGGCATTCTGGGATTACTAGGAAGGAGTGATGGATTTTTCCTTTCCCCAGGTCCATGGTCCTCTTAGTAGTCTAAGCCCGATATTTACTGCCATTAGCCCTTTGAACTACAGACCTTTTATTTGATAGACGGCCCAATGGGGCCCTAAGGGCTGAGTATACTGCTCCTGTATTCATTTCAAAGTTTACTGGGGTCCCCTACTCTTCAAAAGTTACCCTGAGCTAGGGGAAGGAATCTGAGCCCCAACTTTCTTAGTCATCCTCCAGAGTCAGAATGGCTGGCTGGCGTGTCTGTCTCTTTATAGGGCACTCTTTGGCCCAGTGTCCTTTTTTTTTTTACGGTAGGCACATTGATCTGAGGCCAGGGGTGGCCTCTGGCACGGGCCCAGGTATCCCTTCCTGTCACCTTATGTCTTAATTTCTGGCCTCTTTCTTGTTGTGACCAGGATCTAAGTCAATGCCTTAGTCTTTCTTTTGCTTCTCTCATCATCCCTTTGCTCCCTTTCTTTTTCCCTGTTTCTCTTTTATAGTATATTTTTTTGGCTTCTCTGACTAAATCTCTCTTTTAACTTTTTTTTTTAATATCGATGGCAGCTTCCCCAATTAAGGCCATCATGACAGATGCCTTTTGATCTGCTGCCTGAGGATCGAAAGGAGTATATCTCTTATATGCCTCCATAATTCTCTCTAGAAACATAGAGGTAGATTCATCAGGCCTTTTAATAATTTCTCTTACCATGGCCAAATTAGTTGGTGACCTAGCGGCCCCTTGGATACCCGCTATTAGAGCCTGGCAATAATTGGACATATGCTCCCTATCTTCAAAGGTGTTGGGGTCTCAGTTGGGTTGGTTTAAGGGGAAGCCGGCTTTGATTATGTTGGGAAGTTGTGTTGGTCGCCCATCAAGTCCGAGGATATTTTTTTCTAGCTTCCAGGAGGTTTTTCATCTCATTCCTCTGTCGTGAAGAGAGTCCCTAGGAGTTGTTGGCAGTCATCCCAAATAGGCAGGTGTGAAAACGTTGGCGAGTTCTCTGAGTTTTTTTAGCCGGGCCAGCTTCCTCTAGGGAAGGAGGGGCTGTGTGTGCCATTCGACAGTCATCTGGAGGGTGCTGGGCCATCCTGGCTTCCTCGAATGGTGGAGAGGCTGAGTAAGCAGCAGGGGAATTACTTACAGGGTTTTGGGGGTTGGGGGACAAGGGCAGAGGATAAGGACGAGTAGAGTCTTGAGACTCAGGGAGAACAGAGGGTGGAGGTTGAGGAGCAGAGAGTTTGAGAGATAGAATCGTAGGGGAAGGAGTAGGAGTGGGTGCAGGGACAAGGAAAGGCTTCACCCATGGAGGAGGAGATTTGCAGAGGTCCTGACAAGTTAAGATATATGGCTATTGATCTGGATGGCTATGTGGCCCCGGCTGAAAGACAATATCTCAGACTTTTCAAATTAGTGCGAAGTAGAAACATCTTTCTAGGGGCCATCCGACTACAAAGGTGGGTTATTCTGAGACACAGAATCTGCCAGGTCTGGTGTTTTAATGAAAAAGAAAGAATCTGAGCCCTTAAGCAGACTTTGGTCCAGTGATTAAGGGTCAGGGACAGAGGCATTGAAGTGCTCTGTCCCATAATGAAATATACACAGACAGTGAAAGCAAAGACACACGACACAGACAAGACAAGACAATAAAGACAGACAATGGACGTCCAATACTGAGACCAGGACTGAGTAGCGGGCAAATCCTGATGGGCTGCCAATTCCAAATCTGAAAGAAAATATCACTGAGTCGAGGAGACTATGGTTCTTCGATTTCCCGAGTCCATCCCACAGGAACATGGCCTGTGGCTCTGTGACATGTGTGTCAGCCACCGTGGGAGAGAGCTCACGCTCTTTACCAATAGCCATTTTGTCAAACCCTAACCTGAATCCTGAAACCAGAAAGAGGGGCCTTATTTACCCCCAGAGGAGCCCATTGGGGGTCTTTCATCTGCAGCTGCCGGATCTCGCTGGGGCCACCAGAAGTAAAGGTCGGGTGAGCGTCGCTGGAAGAGACCACCAAGAGACTGTCTAATGCAACCTCAAAGGGTTTATTGGGAGTCCGGCATGCAAGGGCTCAGAGATCAGTTGAATAGAGCAGAGAGCCCTGAGAACAGCTTAAGAAGTGCTTATATATTTTCCTTGGAGAGGGCAGGGAGGGAAGTTTATTGATGGTTATGGGCGAGTGGGCGGTTTGCGTGCAAATGGTTGATGGAGTACATTCTGCAGTTTGGCAGTTGGGGGCAGCACATTCTGGGAACAAGAAGAGCAAACAGTTCTCAAGATTTCAACAGTGTTTTATTAAGCATACAGAAAAACAGGACGTGACAAGTACCTATTTTATTAACCTTTCAATATAAGTATGAAAACAGAAATCTAGGTAAGATTTGAAGCCCAGAAGTTCATTTGGTCCTTGATTGGTATACTTAGCTTTGAATTACATTCCGTGGAGATGTCCTAGAATTATGGATATACAATGACACAGGACCTTGTACCTTCTCAGAGGTCAGTTCCAAAACACAGTCTCTAAGGGGAATCACACCAAAATTCAAGACAAGGTGGACCCAATTATCTCTACCAACCGCCACACAAATGCCCACAATTAAAACCAAAACACTCCGAAATGGCACTCATCTTCTTCCAAATAGACACTCATCATAACTTCTGGCAGGAGGATTCCATGAGAGGCGCAGCACAAGACAGTGTCCCAAATAATCTCCCTTTCCCCTCATTTGCCAAAAGTCAGAGTGGCCTGGACACCCTTCCTGTGAACCAGGAGTGATCAAATATGCCTGCCATTAATACAGCTCTGTTCTTCAATTTGAGGCCTACTGTCTGTGGGGTTTAGAGTCTTTATTTGAATTGGATTCATAAGAAAACCCAAGAACCTATGGGCTAGCATCTGCAGGGCTTTGAAGAACTCAATTGACCCAATGGATCCCTTTTCTCACTTGATGGAGGTCAGGAACCTTACAGAGGAATGCGAGAGACTTCATCAACAATGACTGATTTTTTGGCCATTTTGATTATGGATCCACACATGGGATCTTTCTTTAGACCCATCAGGTGCTGATAATCTAAGCCACAGGCTCACACAGGGCCAAGAGGCTGATTCAGACACATCCCTTTACAACGCACTTAAGCAAAGAGCCACAGGTGATGCCCATTCATTTCCATTTGAAAACTGTTTTCTTCAGGCTTCACAAAAGCGTGGCCTGAGGCAAAGAACTTCCTGACATTCAGGGCAACACAACAATAGGTAATCAAAAGGCCCTTTGCAGGGTTTCTCTACTGAGACTTTCCAGGTCACACTGATATCTGACTTTTCTGAGATGCTTGCCATTCTCTTCAGCTATCCAGTACATGTCCATGTCACAGTGCTTGGAGGTGGTACATATCCTGGATGCAAATGCATGAACCTATTCTGGAGAGTGGCTAGATTTCAGGAAGAAAACATGAACTTAGGAAAATAGCAGGTGTTGCCCATCGATAAGGCAAGCCCTAGTGCATTCATAAATTGGGCAGGATGAATGCTGGGAAGCTTTCTACTTGACAGGAAACATCCATTGATGCATTCTCTTTTCTAATGTCTACAAGCACGGACACTGTGGGATACACAGACATAGAAACACTCGCCTTGTGAAACAACTTACTAGAAACAGTTCACTCCAAACCAAACAAACCGACTTTCCTGCCTATTCTCAGAACATGAGACAAAACCACAAAGACACATCTACACCCACAAAGGCACCTCCTTCCCCAAGTAGGTCTCTCACTCTCCAGAGTATCCTCTGACTGCTGGGCCATACTATGTTCCCCCAATATGGCGTGTCCTGTCTCAGATCTGGTCTCCTTGTCCAACTTTGTGAAGTGTTCAGGAGCCAGCTGTGAGCCACTACCTGCTTTTTCAGGAAAGGCCCCTCTTCAGAGAACTCCTGGCATTTGGCCATCCTCACATCAGTAGGTACCAAGAAAGACTGACTCTGTCCTTGCTAAATTGAAGCAAGTGAGACACTGGGACTGGGACTGAGACTGACTCTGTGTGCCTGGCTTCCTGGATCCCAAGTTCAGAGAGTTCCATTACCAAGGGATTGAGGTGAGGTCTCATCCTTCAGGAACTGAATTAGGTCTCTGCCTTGGCAACCACTTTATCCAAACAGTTGCTTTCAAGCGTACCATGAGAAGGAGGCTTACCCTATTTTCTGTGGCACTTTCACAAATTAGAATGGTATATCAACCATAGGCACCAAGGAACCGCTCTCCACGAAGGCCTGATTTGGTCCATCTTCTTTATATTTGGAAAAGAGCCTTTAGTCCAGGGAGCACTACAGTGAACCTCTGCACTAAAACTATTAGCAAGCACCTGATGGAGGAGGCCTCCATAGGTAAGTGGCTCCTTTATAACATCTGATATCCAGTTAAGGGAGATCTCTTCTGATGACAGAGATGTGGCACGGGGAGGCTCACATATACTTCTGTGCAGAACAGTAACGAGAATCATTCTGTCCTCTGTTCTGTTCTGTAGGGAATTCCTCTGGAACTGTAGAGAGGTGGCGATGAGCACGCACGCGCTTCTACCCTGGAGCTTTAGCAAGATGTTGCACTGTTCCCCTGTTTCTGTGTTTAGCCACCGGGTTTCTGTTTATTTGTGTTCTGTGTTCTATTTTTTGTTTTTTTGTTTGTTTGTTTTTGTTCGTTTTGTTGAGTGATTTTGGTGGTAAAAACTTAAGTATATTGGACATGAAAATCAGAAATAAAGAGAGTAAGCCTGACACCCCTTTGGACTGTGTTTTAAGGAACTGCAATGAACTTTATCCCCCTTTGCGAAGCAGGATGATAGAAGCCCCTAGCTGGCTGCCTGGAGCACACCCATTGCAGAGGGAAATGCCTGCTGGGGACCTAAGAACAGAGTATCTCCCAGGTTAACAAGTGAAACTCCTTTAAAACCCCTTGTCCCTCCAGATAAAGAGAGTCACAACTTTGGCAGAGTCCCCTGTGTTTCTCCTTTGTTAGCCAAGCAATAAACCTCCTTTTTTCTTTTTCTCAAAACCCAGTCCTCATTATTAAATTGGTATTAATTGGCTTCAAGGTCAGGAACCAAACTTTAAGTTACAAATCTTGTACCCCCCCTCCGCCCCGGAACTTTGTGAGACCTATCTACTGAAATGTTAGGAGATAGAGCATGCTTGGTGTGGAACTGAATCAGAGGAGCTAATCCTGTATGTAAAAGGAGAAACTGAGGGACTCCCAGCAGCTGCCAAAGCCCTGTTGATTCAGGGAATTACCTCCTTCCTTCCCTGCACTGTAAGGATTATGCCACCTCTGTCTTGTTAAAAAAAGAGAAAAAGAAAAAGGTGACACTAAATGCAGTAAAATCACCATGGAGACACTTTATTTTACATTTCAGGTTGCCCCTCTGTGAAAACATCTGGTCCCCTTGTGGGGACAGCTATGGTCCCACTGGTGTATGAGATTTTTCTCTTATCTGCTCTGGTTTAAAGGGTTCTCTCTGACAGCCATAGTCTGGACCTCCTTTTGGTCTGTATTGTGTCTTTCTTTCTGGCCCTTTTAGGCATGTGCAATAATGTGTTGATATTATAAATTGTTTTTTGGGAATGATCTTAGCTGAATGTGTGTCGAAATGATGATGTTTTATTTTAACAATCTGGTATCTGAATGGGTTTTTGAAGCATTGCACAATCTTGCAGTTAAAAGTCGGGTTTAGGTAATTGTTTAGTTTATGATTTCAGATAATTCATGCCAGAGAACTTAAATACTTACAATGGATAACTGAAGAACTCTACTTCCAAGTTGGCAAGAAACTTCCCAATCATACAGTCTTTTTTTTTCACCAATTTTGAATTGGGTAGCCTGGGAAAATGTCACTGTGTGTACCAGTGCATTAATTTGGACATGGATAGTAAATCATAGTATGGTGTCTGTTGACCAAACAAGATGTAAAGATATAAAATTTTGTGAATTGTATCTTAAACTTGTATCATAATTTTCAACATCCGAACCTGAAAATTATGGTTAAAATGCCTTAGTCCTGAGATGTCTGTTCAGAATAGCAGTTTTTTTCCTGCTCCTTCCAGACCTCAGCCATGACTTATGTTGAAATGCAAATGAAAGAAGCCTGCAAGCTTTGTAGGAGACTGATTTGAGATCTAAGGGAAAAAAAGGTAAATTGTATGGTATTTTCTAATTACTGGCAAGTCATTTTTTCTAGGACTCTTATTTTTTTCTGAGATACTTTATGTTTTTTGACCTCATAATTTTGAGCATACAGACCTAGGTTAATGTTTTTCTGATCAGTTCTATCTTTGACCAACTGTGGACTTCTTGAAACATTGCAATAAAGATTTCACCTGCGAAATGCTACGAGGCCTTTACTATTATTATGTGTGCACAATTTTGTTATGTGTTGTATGTCTATATATACATATGTCCATATATCATATATATGATACATAAATTAACATATATAAGGAGTGCTCATAAAATAAAGCGCTCATAAAAACAAATTTTAAAAAGTGGATCCAAAGATCTTTAATTCACGTGATTTAAATGTTTCAATTTAAATTGGATAAAGAGATAAAAACAAATGTCTTTAAATTTAAGCTTACAAAGTTTTCTAGGTGTTCAAACATCTAACAAAATATTAACATCTACAAAATGTCTAATATGCCTTGGCTCTAGTACCTTTCCTTCAACATAAAAATGGTTTACACTGTTCAATACGTTTCTCTAACTTTTTGATAAATAAGTAAAGTAAATTTGATATGGGATTACTCATTCATGAGTACTTTAGTTAGATATCTGATTGATTTACTAAGATCTGTATTTTTTTTAGTAAACTCTGTATAAGATTGTAAAAATCAGTCATGTGTTAATGAGGCAAAAATTTCTTAAAACATAAGTTTACCCATAACATTGAGTTTATTAAGATTTATGTTTTCTAGAGCAAGCAACCATAAAAATTAAACAACTGATTAAATAAGAACTGTTATTTTAGAGCACTGTACTGCCATTTCTTTAAAAGCCAAACTTGATTAATGTAGAAACATAAATGTAATTGTTATGCTATTAATGTTTTCATATCTTACAGGTATGCAAGTCTGTAAGGTAGAAACCTTAAAAGAGCATTATATCAAGCTGGTGCTCTGAAGTTGTGTGGTAAAAAATATATTGTGGATTTATTTACCTGTTATCAATAAGATATGTAAATTTTTATGTTACTTTTTACATTGGGGAACAATTTAAATGTATTTTTAAGTTAATTAGAGCCTAATCTTTGTAAAGGTTAAAAACTTTCAGCATTTCTTTAATTCATGTTTTAAATGTGATATCATATGGTGTTAGCTAATGTTCATGTGACCTCAAACAATTTGTGTAAACTTTGTCAAAAGATATTTAAAAATAAAGATCAGCTTTAGAATTAAAATACTTAAGATTTATAAAGAGCCCTGCCTTACCTGAGATAAGGCTGTGTGTCCCATCTTACTACATGTGAGAATGACTATGAAACATGTAGGTCAGATAATATTTCTTTAAAGTTATGTTAAAAAGTTTTTTTTTTTTATTGTCAATATTCCTAGGATCTCAAACAGGGGATATAATGTATAACTCAGCCAAAAAATTCAGGGAAGATATTACACGAACTAAGTATTTTTACTTTTGTTAATTTTAGTTTGAAATTTTCTTATAAGTGATCTAAAGATTCCCTGTTAGTGTTTTACAAATGCGTTGCTATAAGAACACAACATGGGTTTATTCAAGATAATAAGTCATCAACTACAATACAGACAGAATAATACAGATCCCAGTTAATAAAAAGGTAATTATAAAGTTATAGACATTAAAGCCCAGTACTCTTAATATAAGGCTGTTAAAATTTATTTGCTGGATGTTTAAGATTAGGATTTAAAATTAATGTTAAATGAAAAGGGCCAAGAAAACCAATATTTGGCTCTTGCCCTCTGAGTCAGTCTGAATCCAGGGAACAGGGGACTTCTCTAAAGAGCTTTGCAACTCTGAGCCACATAACCTCCTGATCAGGGAGATTAATGAGACCACTGGAGAACAGAAAGCCAATCAGTGCATTTGTTACAAAGAGGAGAGTCATCATAGAAAGGAGACATCGATGATGCTTCTGAGGGAAGCCAAATGGTCAAGCAAGACCTGGACCCACCTAGCGCAAATGGCACTAGCAGAACTGAGAATCTCTTCTCAAGTTTCCCCAGAATTGACTCCCATAAAAGGTCAGCTGACTGTTAACAATAGATGGAAACAAAAGTCAGTTTGACTGCTTCATCTTAAACACTTAGCAAAGACAGTTAAGACCAAAATACAGCCACTCCTGGGCATATTAAATAATAATAATAATAATAATAATAATAATAATAATAATAATAATAATAATAATAAAATTTTAAGGCATGCACTTTATCTTATCCTCCCAAAACAAGTAAGACTGGAGGCTACAAAGAAGGATTCTCACACAGGAATGCCTAATACTTATAAAAAGAGACTATCAAGAAGAGCTGCCACAGGCAGAAGTTTTCAGTTTAAGACCTACAGATATTCCTAACCTACAAAGGTAGGCTTGGTGTTTGCTAGTACGATTATCCAGCCCTGAGTAACAGAATTAAAGGTTTCTCTATTAGACGCAGAGGTCATACTAGTAAAAGGATTTTACAAGATCAGATGACATTAAATTATTAAACTGTGTCTTATTGGGAGGGCCAACTGTAACACTTAAAGTTAAATATTAAGTTGACAGTCCTGATAACTGGGGATATTAAAGACTGGTGAGGGAATGTCTATACAGTGACATGTTCTAGCTGCTGCAACATTTATCCAGTACTCATGGTTTTTGTTTCACTCATAGAAGAACCCATTCACAGATGACTTTACAACCTGTTCTTCCCCAACCTGACTTCAAACCGAACTGACTTCTAAAAGGCAACTCATGTCTCTCAACTGACTTCTAATAGGCAACTCATGTCCCTCACGCCGAGCCCACTTACGTCACCCTGTCTCAGGACAGAAGAAGAAAAAATTAGTGATGCCACTCTTCTTACAACAATGGAGAGAAAGATAAATAGACTATCAATATAAGTAATTAAGAAGGGTAAAATCAGCGAGATCGGTTTTGGGTGAGTTCTAAAAATTTGGAGACTCTTACCTGAGGGATTAAAATTTCCTCAGTGCTCTTCCCATAATCTCTCAAAGATTTGAAAGGGACACAGAGAAAAGGGGGGAATTGTAGACCCAACCTGATCTTTTATTAAAATTGGGAGCCATCATGCCACAAAGCCATGAAAAGATAATTTTGGCTTTACCATTAATTACTTCAAATTCTGAACCTGCATGGAATGCCTGCCCGCGCCTTGAACTCACACATGCCTGGCTCTCTGACCAGATAGCAGCCCTCTCTGAAACTTTAGTGACACATCATAAATATTTGCCTTCTCTGGCAAGACAACAACCCTCTCTGAGGCTCTAATGGTCCTCATGAATTCTCATGTAGGGACAGCAAAAAAATTGTAAACTACCTTTAGTGTGATGTTTATCAGAGTTCTGTTATCTGTAACCCCCCTTTTGTTTAACTTTCTGGGCTATAAAGCTGGGCTGTAGGAAAGCTGGGGTTGCTGTCTTGTTCCCTTCGTTTTGGGAGGGAGAGGCAGCATGGCCGGTGGAAATAATAAGCTTAATTTTATTTGATTTTAATTTGAGTCAGTGGTCTTTTCTAGCGTCCTGGTCTAACAGGTAAACACTCCAAAAACATGGAGCTCTGCCGGCCTAAAGACTTCTTGAGAAACTTCCTCTGAGTTTGGGCACTTGAAATATATGTTGTTGCAAGGAGATTTAGCTTCCTTTCTAGTGACACCATAAAAGCTGCGTCTGCATCTACGTGACCTGGAGGACATGGTTTCTTGTATTCTAATGAACATGAGGCAGCAGTGCTGAATATTCTATTTGTAGGTAAACTGTGGCCACTTGGTGCTAAGTGTCTCCCCATGTGAACTGTGAAGCCATTTGGTAATCCTCCACTTTTCGTGGTGTTTCTTGCTGCTGCACTGGTAGTTTGGTATTTGCTTCATGAAATACAATGAGTTCAACTGGGACCCAGTATTAGAGGGAGTTCTGTCACTTGTGGTGGGTCAGGGTCTGCAGGAGAATGCAACAACCAGGCTTCTATCTCACAAAGCTTGCCCCTTTGACCATAGAAATCTGACTCTGAACTTTGCCCGGAAACCTCTCCATATAACAAGAAGGGTCTGCTGGCTGCACCATATCAGTCACAAGCCATTTTGAAGGCAATGGAAAATCCTCCTGGCCACACCACAGCTGTATTATCACACACCTGCCCACCACTGCAAAAGGCCCACTACTCAGCAGGGTCCAACTTACTGGCATCTTTGTTCTACACAATTTTCATGAAATACCGTCAATCATGGCATTCTCTTGTACACTCATGACCAGGAAAAAGACATCCAAAGGTTCTCCAGTGCCACCTGGTTAAGGGAATTTAAAAAATTTTATTGTATTTATCTAGCCATTTTTCATGGATGAAGTTGGAGGCACTGTGGGTTTCAGTTCAGTAGTGAGACACTACCTGCTTTCTCAGGAAAGACCCCTCTTCAGAGCTCTCCTGGAATTTGGCCATCCTCACATCAGTAGTTACCAAGAAAGACCGATTCTGTCCTTGGTAAATCCAAACATGTGTGGCCACTGGGACTGTGACTGGGAATGCCTCTGGGTGCCTGGCATCCTGGATCCCAAGTTCAGAGAGTTCCATCACCAAGAAAATGATATAGGTCACTTCCTTCAGGAACTGAATGAGGTCACTGCCTTGGCAACCTCTTTGTCCTAACAGTTGCTTCCAAGTGTCCCAATAGATGGAGGCTGCCCCTACTTCCTGTGACACTTTCACAAGTAAGAATGGTATATCAAACATAGGCACCCGTGAACAGCTCTCCACACAGGCCTGGTTTGGTCCATCTTCTCTACATTAAGAAGAGATAGACTGCTTCAGACACACCCCTTCATCCTGACCTGTTTTTTTTTTTTTGTCATGAAAGATGACTTTTGCTCTCTCAGGTCCTTCATAGCTTTCTATATCTTCCCCAGGGTTCACTTCTGCATGGACCTTTGAGGTTCTCAGCAGGTGGAAGATCTCTTACATTTCTATATAAGACCAACTCTGTCCTTGCTTTTCTGTAAAGTTAGATTGAGGAAACAAAGTATGGTTAGGGTTAATAACATGTTTGATTTGGGTTAGGAATCATTCTGCTGCATGAATAATGGTATTGGGAACCTGCAATATTTATAAGTATATATAGAGGTGAAATATATGTATGAAAACACAAATCTAGGTAAGATTTGAAGCCAAAAAGGGCATTGGATCCTTGATTGGGATACTTCACTCGGAATTATGTTGTGCACATGTGTCTCAGATAAATCTATACATTATGGCATAGGACCTTGTACCTTGGATAATTGAATGTCGAAGAGAACATCCAGTCAAAAAAGGATAGTTGGTAGGATTAGAAAGATAGTTGGTAGGATTAGAAAAAAAGAGTGAGTATAGGATTTGGACAAAAAGTTCTTTAGCAATAGGGTTTCAGGTAGACAGAAAATGTAAATGTCAGCACATGTGAAGAGTCAGTCACAATGATGAACTGGGGAAAATATGTAGGAAAGCAGATATCATTAGAGACATTAGGAAATCAGGCAAATGATGAAGTGATTGATAGGATTAGACATTTTCAACAGGCTTGAGGTTGAATACATAATCTTAGGAAGAAACAAATATGTAGTCACCAATAGGATTGACATTTGAGAGCATTAGGCAACCTGGACATGGGTGATTTTCATAATCCATACTCACATTCCATTTAGGCTTTGGTACAATTGTAAGTGTGACTTTGCATTTTGTTGACAGAATATATATGTAGATCAGGTGACATGAGTCTTTCTTGCACCATTTCTGGGAGCAATATTTAGAAGAGATATAAATTAGTATTGGGGGCACAAATAGGTGTACCATGTGTGAATATATAATATAACTGATTCCAACTTTAGAAATTGGAATAAATTGATATCTGAAAATACACAGGAAATGTCATATTGACATACATACATTCATTCCAACCAGTTATACATCTAATGGTAATATTAGGGTTGTGGTTTATCATAAAGTGTGTGTGAGTTTTGCTTCAAAATTGATTATGGAAATCGAAAATAATGTGTTTGGAAAGAAGTCTCAATAAATAACCAGTCAAAAGCAAGGAGGAATACATGTGTACTGAAGCAGGAAGTGATTGAATGTGTTTCAAATGTCTTTAAATTTGTGAACTTGTGGATGAAATGTATATACTATGATGTACAAAAACTGAAGAAATAGTAATGTACCAGTGTTAAATAAAAATGAACGTCAAAATACACATCATGCCCCTTTGGAATCTACTTGCATTGATGTTAAATTGGGTCAGTTACAGTAGAAATATAAGGATTTGTTTGCACCATTGAGTGAAGTGAGTTTTCAGTACTAGAAAACAAATATGTATTTCAGGTGGATGAATATTTCTGAAAATAATCGTATGAAAATTTGATTATAAAACCACATACATGAGCATGAGTGAATTATTTAGGGAGTGTATAATAGGACACATATATTTTATATTTGGAAAAATCTAGACAATATATATATATATATATATATATATATATATATATATATATATATATATATATCTCACAGAGAAACATTAGAAAGTAGCAATATATATGCCAATCAAAATTCATCGTGAAATATATATCATCCACCGATCCAAAAATATTAATTTTACTGAACATGGATTTATGTATAATGTTGTTCAACTAAAAATCTCACTCATAGTTTGAATTTTCAGTTCCAAAAGCGTTTAGGAGGGGTGATCTCTTCTCATACTTTGTTTCTGCTAAGTTAGCCACCTCACAAAAATGTACGTGTGATACCAGGTAGGATTTTTTATGTGCATATAAAAATACATGTGCTGAATTGGCTACAGAAAAAAGGAGACAGAAATTCACATATGTGTTAACTTTAAAAACACATGGAGTACTATTTCAACAAACAATTGACAAGATTTATAACTCCTACACTATATCATGCAAAAGGCAAGACCAACTATACACCATGCCTCCTCTGAACTGCTTGTATTAATATTATGTTTGGGTTATTTGTCTCCATCATATTAGGATTAGTAGTCAGAGTCTATTAGGGTATGGGTTACTGACAGGGATTCAGTATTTCGAATGGAAAATTGGAAAATGAATCCAATGTGTATGTAAATATGTGCTACACAAAAATCTTCCCACTCTCATCCAGAACAATACCTTGACAACACCTTCACCCCATGTAAGACACAATTAGAGGAGAAGAGTTAGAAAATCCATGAATACATATCTGGAATGGAATGCGATCAGGAGTTCACAACCTTGGAAGTGTTAGAGGAGTTTCCAAAAGTAAGGGACAGGGTAAACACTTCAAAAACATGGAGGTCTGTTGTCCTAGAGACTTCTTGAGATACTGCCTGTGAGGTTGGGCACTTGAAATATATGTTGTTGTCACGTGCTTTAGCTTCCTTTCTAGTGAAACCATAAACCTGGGCATCTATGTGACCTGGAGGACATGGTTTCTTATTTTCCAATGAACATGAGACACCAGTGCTGAATTCTCCCTTTGAAGGTAAACTGTGCCCCCCTGGGGCTAAATGTCTCTAGTGTGGACTATGAAGCCATATGGTCATCCTCTATTTTCGTGGTGTTTCTTGGTGCTGCACTGGAAGTTTGGTATTTGCTTCATGAAATACAAGGAGTTCAACGGGGACACAGTGTGTGAGGGATTTCTGTCACATGTGGTGGGTCAGGGTCTGTAGGAGAATAAAAGAACCAGGCTTCTATTCCACATAGCTTGCCCTCTTGAACATAGCAACCTGATTCTGAACAATGTCCTGAATCCTCTCCATGTAACAAGATGCCTTTACATATAAGGGTCTGCTGGCTTCACCATGTCAGTCACAAGCCATTTGGAAGCCAATGGCATATCCACATGGTCCCACCACTGATGTTTTATCACACACATGCCCACCTTTGCTCTTGGCCCACTAATCAGCAGGATCCAACTTTCTGGCATCTCTGTTAAACACCATTTTCATAAAAACCAGTCAATCAAGGCACTGTCTGGTATACTCATTGTTGGGAAAAGTATAAACGGCAGCCATACCCCAGAAAAAAAAAACCAACATGGCGCCTAAGCACTTCTTCTTCCTACATTCTTCTTTTCTGCAGTGGTGCGAAATGTTCCCGCCCGTGTGAACTCTTCTGCTGGCGCCAATTTCAAACCTTGCTGGCCGGGAATCTTAGCCCCAATAAGAACTAATTCCTAGGCTCCGGAGCTGATATCTGAAAGAACTTGCCAATAAACGGATTGCCTGCCATTTATCTAAGCCCTCCAATCTCCTCCTTAGTTCTATATAAGCACACAGCTTTTTGCAATAAAATTGGAATTCTCCCGGTGAAGTGCCTTTGCGTGGGGAGTTCTTTCATTCTGGTGCCCCGTGTGAGGATATGGGTGAGCTCTTTCCAACAAGAGCCCCGTCCACTGCTCCACCGTGGCACTCTGCCCTGGTCTGCTCTTTTCAGACGCAGGCTTCCTGCACTCACCACTGATTTGTTGTATGTAAGCCTCCCCTGACCCCGGCTCGCCAACTCCCTTCGGGCTACCGCTGGCTTTGTGACCATGATCGTCTGTCACACTCTAGACGCCTGGTAGTGGGGAGGGAATTCCTATCACTAAGACCTTTACTGGTTGCAGTGGACCCTCTGGTGATCCGTTTCCCTTTGGGGTGTGAGGCTTCTGAGTTTACATGAGAGGCTCTGTGGTTTTTCCTCCTCTGCTGCTGCTGCCGCTGCTGGCTAGAGTTGCTGTTTCCTGCGGGCCTGCTGTGTCTGGCTGAAGCTGCCTCTCTGCTCGGGGAAAACTGAACTCCCATCCTGGAACTGCATTCTGCTGGAGCCGGAGTTCTGTTTTCATTACTTACTTCTTCTGCTGCGTTCGAAAACTTTCCTGATGTCAGGTTGCCCGTGGCTCCGAACCCATTGGGTCTCACAGATCGCACTTCACTGGTGACGATCAGGTAGTGCCCTCTGTATTTCCTCATGATGGCTGGTCATTTTGGGGATGCCCACCTGACCCCCATTCGCCCTGAGCGCTTCCCGGAGTCCGTTCCAGGCCGGGTTTTCTCTTTGTCTCTCTTGCTTACACTTATTCTCTCTCTCTCTCTCTCTCTCTCTCTCTCTCTCTCTCTCTCTCTCTTCCATCTCTCCCTGTGACTGTGGACACCTCTTTATCTGTACCTGAAACCTCACCTCTCTAAAGTTTAATAAAAAATCTGGACACACTCTCCCTCACACCAGACATCAAGCCCAAACTTCTAATCAAATTCTGTACCCAAGATTGGCCTACATATCCACTGGATAATGGCAATCATTGGCCTCCAGAAGGCTCCTTAGATCCAAACCTCCTCTTGGACCTTTTTAATTACTGCCAGCATCTGAAAAAGTGGAGTGAGATTCCCTGTATTGAATGTTTTAGCCTTCTCACACAGCACCCTGTCTCTGCTCCTCCTGCCCTCCCTCTCAGGTCCTTCTTGCTTGCAAACCCCTCTCTTCCCCTTGTTCTACTCCTGACTTCGCAGATTCTTCCTCATTCGACCCAGCAGATCAACCCCCACCTTATCCCCCAGCCCCAACTGACCCTTCTCTCCCGCAAAATCCTCCTCTTCTTCTGCCTGATTCCACGGATCCTCAACCTTCCATTTCATCCCCCTCCCTTCCCCACTCTTCTGCCTGCTCCACCTCCTCCTCTTCCACAGAGACATTCCCTTCCCCTCCCTCTCCTTCCTGTCCACCGCCTGCCTCTTTCAGTCCTCCTGTTATCAGGTCTAAGGGACTCCTTCCCACGCCCAAGACAATCGCACCCCTTCGTGAGGTAGCTGGTCCCAAGGGTGTCATCAGAGTCCACGTGCCCTTCTCCATGTCGGACATTACTCAGCTAGAGAGGAAGTTAGGCTCTTTCACCACTGACCCCACCACTTACATTCAGGAGTTTCAATCGGTACTGCAAGCATATAGCCTCACTCATCATGACATCTACATGCTCTTGGCCAATAAACTTCTCCCCAAGGAAAGGCAATGGTTCTGGGAGCTAGCCCAAGCCCATGCTGATGAAAATCATAGGACCAATCATAACCACCCACAGGCCCTCATGCTGTCCCAGAGCAGGATCCCCTATGGGCTTACAGTCTAGTGAACTTTTTACATCCTGCCTCTTGGCGGGACTGAAAAAGTCCACCCGCAAGGCTGTTAACTTTCAAAAGATTCAGGAGGTCATTCAAAGGAAGGAGGAAACACCTTCAGAATTCCTGGATAGACTAACCAAGTCCCTTCAGCAGTACACAAACCTCGACCCAGAAACCCCTGATGGCCGTCATGTCTTAATGACATATATTCTGGCCCAAAGCTACCCTTACATTAAAGCCAAGCTTAAAAAGTTTGAACAGGGCCCTGCTACTCCTCAGACCAAAATCCTCGCTGTCACTTTCAAGGTTTTTCATGGTAGAGAGGATGAAAGTGAATTCCGTAGGCAGAGGGCTGAAAATGCCAAATTCCAAATGTTGGCCCAGCTCATTCAGAGAAGGCCATCACCATGCCGTCCCAATATGACCCCCCCTGGAGCTTGCTTCAAATGAGGTAAGGAGGGACATTGGACCAGGAATTGTTCTTCGCCGAGGACACCCTACAACCCCTGTGCAAAATGCCATCAAAGTGGACACTGGGGGGCAGACTGCCCAACAACCCAGAAGGAAGGTTGGTCTGCTGCCCAGCAACCACAGCCTCACCTGGGCTTGGCAGAGGAGGATTGATGGAGTCCTGGGCCTTCCCTCCAGATTATTACCATCAAGAATCAAGAGCCTAGGGTCACCTTCCTGGTGGATGGACGCTTCATTAACTTCCTCTTGGATACTGGTGCCGCTTTTTCGATTTTGAGGGAGTATTAGGGTCCTACCACACCCTCAAAAACTCCTATTGTCAGGGTAGGAGGTAAAAAGATTTTTCCTCAAACCCCCCCCAATCATGTTATATGCAGCGATCCCTTTTGTCCTTCACTCACTCCTTTCTTGTTATGAGCCATTGCCCCATTCCCTTTCTGGGAAGGGACATACTCTCACTATTAAAAGTCACCATTCACTTATCAACCCACACCTCTCCTACCTCTCATTTCCTCATGATATTCCTAGGGGCAGATACACCTCCTTCATGCACTCTCCCACGACTATCTAAACCATTTAACCCTGAGGTTTGGGACACAATTACACCCTTTATGGCTAAATGCAGTTCTATTCATATTGTCTTACGGGACCCTTCAAGATATGTTAGTCAACCACAATATCCACTCACAACCACATTTCTCCTTGGATTAGAACCCATCATCCAGGATTTATTATGAAAGGGGTATCTTAGGCCTACACACTCTCCTTTCAACACACCCATTCTGGCAGTTAAGAAACCTAACGTGTCCTACAGGCTGGTTCAAGAACTTCGCCTTGTCAACTCCTCTGTGGACCCCATCCACCCGCTAGTGCCCAACCCTTACACCCTCCTCTCTCAGATCCATGCCACTACTACTCACTTCTCAGTCCTAGATTTAAAAGATGCATTCTTTTCTATTCCCCTGTTCTCAGAATCTCAGGATATCTTTGCTTTTTCATGGACTGACTCTCACACCCGCCATTCTCATCAGCTTACCTGGACTGTCCTCCCACAGGGATTCAGGGATAGCCCCCATCTCTTTGGCCAATTTCTTGCCCAGGACCTCACATCCTTTCACCTGACCTGTCCTGACTCTACTCTACTTCAATATGTCTATGACCTTCTTCTATGTAGTCTTTCTGGAACACTCTCAATCCCACACCGCTCAGCTTCATAAATTCCTAGAAGACAAGGGATATAGGGAGTCTCCCCACAAGGCCCAGGTTTCCCAGTCTTCGGTCACCTATCTTGGTTTTTGCCTTACACCCGGGAAAAAGGAAATAACACTGGATAGGAGGCAACTCCTCTGTGATCTTTCAGTGCTCTATACGAAAGCCAAAATACTATCATTCCTAGGATTAGCAGGTAATTTTAGGGCCTGGATCCCAAATTATTCTCTTCTCTCCAAACCCCTGTATGACCTAGCAAAGGGACCCCCTAGTGAATCTCTTGCCTCCTTTCCCATCTACCACTTCCGCAGGCTTCAGCAACTCCTCTTAAAGGCACCTGCCCTTCACCTTCCAGATCTTTCAAGAACATTTCATCTATATGTCCATGAAAAAGGGGGGCAAGCACTTGGGGTCTTAGGTCAAAACTATGGGCGTACATTTGCACCTGTGTCATATTTGTCCAAGCAACTAGACCCTACCATCCGTGGGTGGGCCCCTTGCTTAAGAGCTCTTGCTACTGGACAAATTTTACACAAAGAAGCCTCTAATCTGACTTTTGGGGCCCCTTGAACTATCCACTCCCCACATCACTTGAAGGATCTTTTAGCTTAAAAGGGCCTTCAAACTCTCCCTACATCCAGATTTCTGTCGCCCCTCACTTCCTTTCTGGAAAACCCTAATATTATTTTCCTCCCCTGCTCTGCACTGAACCCTGCCTCACTGCTCCCAATGACTCCCATGTCTCACATACCAACTCATAATTGCTTGGAAACCTTAGATGATTTCCTCCCCTGTCATTCTTCCATTTCTGAGAGACCACTCAGCAAGCCTGACCTTATCTGGTTTACTGACAGCAGTTCCTTTAGGGAGAACGGAACTCATTACTCTGGATACGCTGTATTTTCAGCCACTGAGATTATAGAGGCCAAAGTTTTGCCTTCAGGAACTACAGACAAGTAGGCTGAACTTATAGCATCCACTCGTGCCTGCCTTCTAGCACAAGGCAAATCCCTCACCCTCTAAACTGATTCAAAATATGTCTTCCATATCTTATTATCCCATGCTGATATTTGAAAGTAGCGAGGCCTACTTACCACCAAAGGTAATGCGATCACTAATTCAGCTTTTATAACCAATCTAATAGAGGCCACTTACCCACCCAGTTGGGAGTTGTCCATTGTAGGTCCCATCAGAAGGACGGCTTTCTTATCACTGAGGGCAATGCCAAAGCTGACCAGGCGGCACGAATGGCTGCTACCACTTTCAATTATGGCCTCCATGGGGGACATATAATGGCCACTTTAGACAGCTCATCTGAAGCCCCTACGTCTTTCAGTAAGAACAAGAATCTTTTCAAGTTCCTTCATACTCTATTCCTTTCCAATTCTCAGTCTTTGACCCTCTTTTTACAGAGTTTCTTTTCCCTCACCCCCTCTGACAAGCCATGCTACAGAATATAGCCTCTAATTGTCAGATCTGTCAGCGGACCAACCCTCATACTCCTTTAAGGCCCAAACCTTTCCCTTTCCACCAAGCCCGGGGACACATTCCCGCTGCTGACTGGCAGGTAGACTTCACCAACATGCCCACAGTATGGCGCACTAAATACCTCCTTGTCTTTGTGGACACTTTCTCTGGTTGGGTTGAGGCATTTCCCACTTCCAATAAAAAGGCTTCCACTGTAGCTTCAATCTTACTTACAGACATCATCCCCAGGTTTGGTATGCCCACTTCCCTACAATATGACAATGGCCCTGAGTTTACTTCTAGGATCACACAAAAGGTCTCTCAAGCCCTCTCCTTCAAGTGGCATTTCAACTGTCCATATTTCCCCCAGGCTTCAGGGAAAGTGGAAAGGGTAAATCGTACTCTAAAGGAAGTCCTTACCAAATTGACAATGGAATTAAACATAGACTGTTTCAAACTCCTTCCCTTGGCTTTGCTTCGAATCAGAGCTCTCCCTAAGAAACCATCTTTACTGTCTCCTTTTGAGATAATGTATGGAAGACCTCTTATAACCCCTGGGTTGGTCATTTCACAAGGACCTCTCACCCGAGATTTGTCTTTGCCTCTCTTGCTCCATCTCCGCTCGGAACTCTGGAAATATCAGGACTGGCTTCTTCCGGACCCAGTCTCCTCTCCAAACACTCCTCCCTTAACACCTGTTAGTCTAGTCTATTATAATACCCCAGAGGAGAAAGGGACTCTTGCCGCAAAATGGGAAGGCCCCTATCCTGTCATTCTCTTTACCCTTACCGCCGCCAAACTCTCCTTACCAGACAACTGTCTCACTCCCTGGATTCACATGTCTAGGTTGAAGCCACATCACCAGGAGGCCCCACCTGCTGAAGACAGGGCCACCCCAGAGGAACTCCAAGAATCACCTACTGAACCTCCCCTTTACTCCTGCTCTCCACACCCATCTCACCCATTTTAGTTGTGGCTCACACGGTTTTCCTTGCAGCCCAATTCCTCTTAAAGAAGGCACAATGAGCTCTCCCAACACCCTAGTCTTCTCTAACTGCTTGTTTTTTGTGCTCTGCTTATTTTCTGTGCTCTGTCAGGACTGGTCTTTACCCTCCTCACCTACCATGCATTTATTCACTTTTCGGGAACGATACTCAGAACATGGCATGCAGAAGGTCTGCGCAGTGGATGCAACTACTTGCTTCATCCACAACTGCACCTCTATTTCCCTAAAATTGTCACCTTCAAGGACCTTCGTCCCTGGTAGCTGGAACTGGCCTTTCATTTGCTTCCTTTTTGATCAAACAAAAGACTATTGTCATTGGTGGCCTGAGATATATAATGGGTGCCCCTATTGGTCATGCATGTTCCATGATGAACGTGGTAGATATTCTTACCACTCATTTGGTTACCCTGAAGGGTGGACTTCTAGTTACATAAAGTGGCATAAAGGCTCTTCATCCAGTAACAATGGATGGTATACTTTAGATAAACCTGACCCCAAGGCCAAACGATGGGGCTATGTTGAGTTTGCTGTCTATGCTCGAACAACCTCAGTCAGACCCACAGGGTGGATGACTATTGGCCTCACCCTGATTACGCAACCTAAGGCAACCATCCAGGTAGTCGAACACATTAAGGACTCAGAATCAAAACTTCGAGATCATATCCATAGCTCATCCAAAAAGGATTCAGAGCCTTCAACCCTTTCAGGTCCCCCTCCCACATGGCTCAATTTGCTACACCAAACTTTTTGATTATTAAACTCCACCCCTCTTTCTGTGCCTACTTCTCAGTGCTTTCTCTGTGCTTCACTTAGTCGTCCACTTCTAGCAGCAGTCCCATTAGCGGCAGGAAATATTCCAGCAAAACCCTACAATTTCTCTAAAAAGGACAACCCCTACATGTGACACGTATCCCACTGTGGGAAAGTTATTCCACCAATACATTATTTCCTTTCATCTGTTTCCACCTGCCAATAATGAATCCTTTACCCATTTGTTCCTTGAGCTACAGCACTCCATAGAGCCCTGTGTTTATGCAACCTGGACATTTCCTCTGGTGTAATGGTTCTTTAAGTACCTCAACCATCAATGTCTCTGGCGCCTGTTTCTTGGTTACTGTAGTTCCTCAGCTATCTTTGTATACTCCCACCGAATTCTGACAGTTGGCCCTACCTTCCCGCACCCGTAGGGTAGTCTTTCTGCCGGTTCTGGTAGGCCTCATTTTAACAACCTCAGTGACGGGTCTCAGACTCTCTGGTGGAGCTATAGGTCATGCTCTATGGGATCCAATGACCTTCAACAAAAACTGCAGGAAACACTCAATACCATGGCTGAGTCTCTGGGTTCCTTGCAGCGGCAGGTTACTTCATTGGCACAAGTGGCTTTACAGAACCAAAGGGCAATTGATCTTCTCACTGCAGAAAAAGCGGTTACATGCCTATTCCTCAGAGAGGAATTTTGCTATTATGTTAATGAATCTGGGCTAATAAAAAAAAATGTTGTTAAATTGCAGGAATTATCGACCCAATTGCTCAAACCTACCTCCTCCAATCCCATAACGGGGTTCTTCCAATCCTATCTTGCCATGTACTTACTACATATCTTGGGTCCCCTTATTTGGATGCTCCTTTTTTGTGCTCTCTTGCCCTGCATAATGAAGTGCCTTCAAACCCAACTGCATAAAATTCCTAATCAAACTTTCAACCAGCTTTTGCTTAGTCACTACCAGCCTCTGATGACCGATGAATCCCCAACATCTCCAAGAGAACAGTTCACTCAGTGATGAAGCTCACTACCAGGCACGATGGAATGCAACGGGTATTAGACAGCGGGAGACAACGAGCTCGGAGAACCTCTTAATCTGCCATCCTGGATTCATAGTCTTTACCACCTTCTAAGCTTTCTCATGGCCCTTGGCCTCTTCTATGTCAGTCCCCCCACATGGAACTTCTGCCAAAAATTGACAATTGCTTTAATTTTTATCTTCATTCTGTTTTTATTCGCTCTGATCTTCTTCAGGTGCTGGCAACACCATGTCCAGGCAACGCTTCCAGTATTTCCTTGAGTCTCTGTTACAGGACCAGTGGCTGATACCAACAATCTCTTCCATCCAGGACTGGTTCCATGCCATTGACATCTTTGGCTTCAGGGAACATTCATTGACTTCACCCCTATGAAAATAGCTGTCTATAGCCACTGGGTTTTATTTCTGGCTGTCATGATATCCCCATACCTGCCCCCTGAGCATTCCTCCACTTCTCTTTCTAGGCCACACACCAGCCCCACACAGCAGGAAGCAGCCAGATCTGACAAACGACGCCCCACTTCCTAAGAAAACAAAAAGGGTGGAATGTTGGGACAGGAATAAATGGCAGCCATACCGCAGAGAAAAACCCCAACATGGCGCCTAAGGACTTCTTCTTCCTACCTTCTTCATTTCTGCAGTGGTGCAAAAAGTTCCCGCCCTTGTGAACTCTCCCGCCAGCGCCAATTTCAAATCTCGCTTGTGGGGAACCTTAGCCCCAATTAGAACTAATTCCTGGGCTCTGGAGCTGATATTTGAAAGAACTTGTCAATAAACGGGTTGCTGCCATTTATCTAAGCCATACCATCTCCCCCTTAGTTCTATATAAGCACACAGCTTTTAGCAATAAAATTGTAATTCTCCCGGTGAAGTGTCATTGCGTGGGGAATTATTTCACTCATGTTCAGCAACAGGATATCCAAAGGTTCTCCAGTGCCACCTGGTAATGGGAATTTCAGAAATTTGATAGTATTTATTTAGCCATTTTTGAAGGATGAAGTTGGAGTCACTGTGCGTTTCAATTAATGCAGGAACCATTATGTGGTGAGGAAGCTCATTTAAATGAAATCTCTGGAGAAATCTCACAGGCAAGGCTTCCCAAAAAGTGGCCAAAAGGTCACATGAAGCCAGGATCATTGAGGTCTACAATATGAGTTCCATTTGTGTTTAGACTCTCAATTATGGCTGCCAAGTCTTTCAAAATAAAATCATGTGATATCCTGGCTGAGATTCTCACTGCACTGTGGAAACACACCCTGGCCCTCGATCTCAGTTTTCAAGGGCGCATCTCATGCGTGGCCTCCTAAAATCCCAACACATTTCATGGCAATACTTCTTTGAGGTAAATTCCAGAACTCAGTCTCTAAGAGGAATCATGCCAGAATTCAAGCCCAGGTGGATCCAGTTATCTCTTCCAACCGCCAAACAAATGACCACAATTAAAACCAAACACTCACACATGGCCCTCATCTTCTTCCATATAGACACTTATCATAACCTCTGGCTGGAGTTTTTCATGAGGGGTGCAGCCCAAGACAGTGTCAAAAATAAGCTCCCTTGCCCCTCATTTGCCTAAAGTCAAGGTGGCCTGGACACCCATCCGGTGAACCAGGAGTGATCAGATAGGCCAGCTGTTAATACTGCTCTGCATCTCCAATTTGAGGCCTACTGACTGTCAGGTATAGATTCTTTATATGATTTGGAGCCATGAGAAAACCCAAAAACCTATGGGTTAGCCTCTGCAGGGCTGTGCATAACTCATTTGAACCAAAGGATCCGTATTCTCACTTGATGGTGGTCAGGAACCTTACAAATGAATGTGAGAGACTTCATTCACAATAATTGCTCTTTTGGCCATTTTGGTTTTGGATGCACACATGGGATCTCTCTTTACATCCATCAGGTGCTGAGAATCTAAGCCACAACCTCACACAGGGCCAAGAGGCTGATTCAGACACATCCCTTTCCAAAGCAATTAAGCAAAGAGCCACAGGTGATGCCCATTCATTTCCATTTGAAAACTGTTTTCTTCAGGCTTCACAAAGGGGTGGCCTGAGGCAAAGACCTTCCTGACATTCAGGGAAACAGAACAATTGATAAGCAAAAGGCCGAAAGCATGGTTTCTCCACTGAGACTTTCTTGGTCACACTGATATCTGAGTTTTCTGAGATGCTCACCATTCCCTTCAGCTATCCAGGACATGGCAATGTCACAGAGCTTGGAGGTGGTACATATTTTGGACACAAAACCATGAGACTATTCTGGAGAGTGGTGAGAATTCTGGAAGAAACAGGAACTTAGGAAGGTAGCAGGTGTTGCCCATGGATAAGGCAAGCTGCAGTCCATTCATAAATTGGGCAGGATGAATGCCGGGAATCTTTCTACTATACAGGACATATCAATTGTTGCATTCTATTTTCTAATGTCTACAACCACGGACACAGTGGGATACACAGAAATAGAAACACTTGCCTTGTCCAACGACTTACTAGAAGAAGACCACTCCAAATCAAACAAACCGTCTTTCCTACCTATTCTCAGATCATGAGACAAAACCACAAAATCACACCCACCCCACAAAGACACCTCCTTCCCCCATGTAACTCTGTGACTATCCGGAGTTTCCTCTGAGTGGTGGGCCATACTATGTTCCCCCAAAATGGCCTGTCCTATCTCAGATCTGGTCTCCTTGGCCAACTCTGTGAAGTTGTCAGGAGCCTGCGGTGAACCACTACCTACTTTCTCAGGAAAGGCCCCTATTCAGAGCTCTCCTGGTATTTGGCCATCCTCACATATGTAGGTACCAAGAAAGACTGACACTCTCCTTGGTAAATTCAAACAAGTGAGCCTACTGGGTCTGGGAATGGACTGGCTCCGGGTGCCTGGCTTCCTGGATCCCAAGTTAAGAGAGTTCCATCACCAAGGAAGTGAGGTAGATCACTTCTTCAGGAACTGAATGAGGTCATTGCCTTGACAACCACTTTGTCCTAACAGTTGCTTTCAAGAGTCCCATGAGATGGAGGCTGCCCCTACTTCCTGTGACACTTTCACAAGTTAGAATGGTATATAAACCATGGGCACCCGGGAACAGCTCTCCACCTAGGACTGTTTTGGTCAATCTTCTCTACATTAAGAAGAGAGAGGCTGATTCATACACATCCATTCATGCTGACAAGGTTGTTTGCCATTGAAGATGACTTTTCTCTCTCAGGTCTTTCGTAGCTGCCTACATCTTCTCAAGGGATCATTTCTGCATGGACCTTTGATGTTCTCAACAGGTGGAACATGCCCTACATTCCTGTATTTTAAGAGCAACCCTGTCCCTGCTGTTCTGTAAAGTTCGATTGAGAGAACAGTGTATGGTTTGGGTTAGTAACATGTTCAATTTGGGGTTAGGAATCCTTCTGCATGACGAATAATGGTATTGGGAAACTATGATACTTACAAGAATATATAGGTAAAATATAAGTATAAAAACAGAAATCTAGGGAAGATATGAAGTCCAGAAGGGCATTGAGCCCTTAATTGGCACACTTAGCTTTGAATTATTTTCTGCAAAATGTCTCAGATAAATCTATATACAATGGCATAGGAGCTTGTACCTTGGATGATTGAATGTCGAATAGAACACCCACTCAAAAAGGGATTGTCGGTAGGATTAGAAAGATAGTCAGTAGGTTTACAAAGAAGAGTGAGAATAGGATTTAGACCAAAAGTTCTTAAGCAATAGGGTTTCAGGTAGACAGTGAATGTAAATGTCAGCACAAGTGAAGAGTCAGTCACAATGATGAACAGGGGAAAATATGTAGGAAAATAGATATAAATAGAGACATTACTAAATGAGGCAAAGTATAAAGTGAGTGATAGAATTAGACATTTTCAACAGGCTTGAGGTTGAATATATAATCTTAGAAAGAAACAAAAATGTAGTCACCAATAAGATTGACATTTGAGAGCATTAGGCCACCTGGACATGGAAGGTTTTAGTAATCCATGCTCACTTTCCATTTAGGCTCTGGTACAACCTTAAGGGTGACCTTTGATTTTTTTGTCCAGAATATTACTGTGATAAAATGTATATATAGATCAGGTGACATGAGTAATTCTTCCACCATTTTTTGAGGAATATTTTGAAAACGTATAAATTAGTATTGAGGGTAAAAATAGGTGTACCCTGTGTCTATGAATATAGAGATAATGCATGAATAGACCATACAGTTAATAAATAATATAACTGGTTCCACTTTAAATAATGTATTGAATTGATATCTGAAAATACATAAGAAATCATATATTGATATATAATCATTCATAACAACTAGTTATACGTCTAATTGTAATCCTAGGGTTATGGTTTATCATGAAGAGTGAGTGAGTTTTGCTTCAAAAGTGATTATGGAAATCAAAAATAATGTGTTTGGAAAGAAGTCTCATGAAAAGACCAGTTTGAAACATGGCGGAACACGTGTTTTCTGAAGCAGAAAGTGATTGAAAGTGAAATAAATGCCTATAAATTTGTGAACTTGTGGATGAAATATATATCCAATAATGTGCATAAACTGAAGAAATAGTAATGTACTAGTTTTCAATAAAAATGAACTTCAAAATACTTATCATGTCCCATAGGAATCTACTTGCATTGATGTGAAAATGGATCAGTTACTGTAGAAATATTAGGATTTATATGCACCATTCACTGAAATTAGTTTTCAATACTAGGAAAAAAATACGTATATCAGGTGAATGAATATTTCTGAGAATAATCTTGTGAAAAGTTGATTATAAATCCACATACATAATCATGAATGAATTTAGGGAGTGTATAATAAGACACATATATTAAATATTTTGAAATATCTGGAGAGAATATATATATATATATATATATATATATATATATATATATATATATCCACACACAGATTTTAAAAATTAGCAATATATATGCCAATCGAATTACACCGTGAAATATGAATCATCCACAGATCCAAAAATATTCATTTTACTGGATATGGATTTATGTATAACTTTTTTCAACTAGGAAGCTCACCCATAGGTTGAATTTTCAGGTCAAACAGCATTTAAGAGGAGTGATCTCTTCTCACACTTTGTATCTGCCAAGTCATGTAACTCACAAGAATGTACCTGTGATACCAGGTAGGATTCTATATGTGCATATAAAAATACATGTGCTGAATAGAATACAGAGAAAGGGAGACAGGAATTCACATATTTGTTAACTTTAAAAGCACATGGAAAACTATTTCAACAAAAAATTGACTAGATTTATAACTCCTACCCTATATAATGCAAAAGGCAAGTCCAAGTATACAACATGCCTCCTCTGAACTGCTTGTATTTCTATTCTGTTTCCGTAATTTTTCTCCATTATATTAGGATTAGTATTCAGAATCTAGCAGGGCATGTGTTAGTGTCAGGATTCAGTATTTCAAATGTAAAATAGAAAAATGAATCCAATGTGTATGCAAATATGTGCTAAACAAAATCTTCCCACTCTCATCCAGAACAATTCCTTGACATTTTTTTCGCCCAAAGTAAGACACAATTAGAGGAGAAGAGTAATAAAATCTGTGAATAATATGCTCAGGAGTTTACAACCTTGGAAGTGGTAGAGGAGTTTCCCTAGTATGGGACAGGGTAAACACTCCATAAACATGGAGCTCTGCTGGCCTAAATACTTCTTGAGAAACTGCCTCTGAGTTTGGGCACTTGAAATATATGTTGTTGTCAGGAGCTTTAGCTTCTTTTTAGTGAGACTATCAAAGCTGTGTCTGCATCTATGTGACCTGGAGGACATGGTTTCTTATTTTCCAATGAACATGAGGCAGCAGTGCTGAATTCTCTCTTTGTAAGTAAACTGTGGCCACTGGGGGCTAAGGGTATTCCCATGTGGACTGGGAAGCGATTTGGTCATCCTCCACTTTTCGTGGTGTTTCTTGCTGCTGCACTGGGACTTTGGCATTTGCTTCATGAAATAAAAGAAGTTCAACTGGGACACAGTTCTGGAGGCAATTCTTTCATGTGTGGTTGGTCAGGGTCTGCAGGAGAATGCACCAACCAGGCTTCTATCCCACATAGCTTGGCCCCATGTCCATAGTAACCTGATTCTAAACATTGCCCGGAAACATCTCCATATAACCAGAAGCCTTTACATGGAAGGGTTTGCTGGCTGCACCATGTAAGTCACAAGCCATTTGGGATCCAATGGCAGATCCACATGGCCCCACCACAAATTTTTTATCACACACCTGCCTACCACTGCTCTAGGCCCACTACTCAGCAGGTTCCAACATACTGGCATCTCTGTTCTACACCATTTTCATGAAACCCACTCGATCAAGGCACTGTCTTGCATATTTACGATCAGCAACAGGACATCCAAAGTTTCTCCAGTGCCACCTGGTCATGGGAATTTCAAAAATTTCATGGTATTTATCTAGGCATTTTTCAAGGATGACGTTGCAGGCACTGTGGGTTTCAATTCATTCAGGAACCTTTAAATGGTGAGGAAGCTCATTTCAATGAATGCTCTGTAGAACTCTCACAGGCAAGACTTCCCAAAGAGTGGCCAAAATGTCACATGAAGCCAGTCCTATTGAGGTCTACAATGTGACGTCCATGGGTGTTGTGACTCTCAACAATGGCTGGCAAGTCTTTCAGAATTAAATCATGTGATCTTCTGGCTGAGATACCCAGGGCTCTGTGGAAAGCCACCCTGGGCCTAGATCTCAGTTTCCAAGGGTGATTCTCATGGGTGGACTCCTAAAATCCCAACAAAATTCATGGCAATACTTCTCTGAATTCAGTCTCTAAGGGGAATCACACCAGAGTTCAAGCCCAGGTGGTCCCAGTCATGTCTTCCAACCGGACACAAATGACCAAAATTAAAACCAAAACCCTCCCATATGGCCCTCATCTTCTTCCATATAGACACTAATCACAACCTCTGGCTGAAGGTTTCCATGAGTGGCGGAGTCCAAGAGAGTGTCCAAAATAACTCCCTTGCCCCTCATTGGCGTAAATTCAGGGTGGTCTGGACACCCTTCATGTGAAACAGGAGTGATCAAATATGCTAGACGTTAATACTTCTATGCTTCTCCAATTTGTGGAAAACTGAGTGTCAGGTATATATTTTTATGTGATTTGCAGTCATGAGAAAACACAAGCTCCTCTGCAGGTCTTTGAAGAACCCATTTGACCCAAAGGATCCCTATTCTCACTTGATGGAGTTCAAGAACTTTAAAGAGGAAGGCGACAGACTTCATCCACAAGGACTGCTTTTTGGCCATTTTGGTTTTGGATGCACACATGGGATCTTTCTTTACATCCACCACGTGCTGAGTATCTAAGCCACAACCTCACACAGGGCCAAGAGGCTGATTCAGACACATCCCTTTTCAAAGCAATTAAGCAAAGAGCCACAGGTGATCCATATTCATTTCCATTTGAAAACTGTTTTCTTCAGGCTTCACAAAGGGGTGGCATGAGGCAAAGACCTTCCTGACATTCAGGGCAACAGAACATTAGGTTAGCAAACGGCCCAAAGCAGTGTTTCTCCACTGAGACTTTCCTGGTCACACTGATATCTGAATTTTCTGAGACGCTCGCCATTCCCTTCAGCTATCCAGTACATGGCCATGTCACAGAGCTTGGAGGTGGTACATAACTTGGTCACAAAATCATGAGCCTATTCTGGAGAGTGGCCAGAATTCAGGAAGAAAACAGGAACTTAGGAAGATAGCAGGTGTTACCCATCCATAAGGCAAGCCACATTCCTTTCATACATTGGGCAGAAAGAATTCTGGTAAGCTTTCTACTAGCCTGGACACATCTTTGATGCATTCTCTTTTCTAATGTCTACAACCATGGACATAGTGGGATACACAGACATAAAAACACTCGCCTTGTCAAATCACTTGTTAGAAATCGTCCACTCCAAACCAAACAAACTGCCTTTCCTACCTATTCTCAAAACATGAGACAAAATCACAAACACACACTCACACCCACAAATTCACCTCCTTTCCCAAAGTAGGTCTCTGACTATCGGGTGTGACCTCTGACTGGTGGGCCGTACTATGTTCCCATCAAATGGCCTGTTCTGTCTCAGATCTGGTTTCCTTGGCCAACTCTGTGAAGTTGTCAGGAGACAACGGTGAGCCACTTCCTGCTTACTCAGGAAAGGCCACTCTTCAGAGCTTTCCTGGCATTTGGCCATCCTCACATCAGTAGATACCAAGAAAGAGTGACTCTGTCTTTGGTAAATCAAAAGAAGTGAGACCACTGGGACTGGGCCTGGGACTAGATTTGTGTGCCTGGATGCCTGGATCCCACGTTCAGAGAGTTCCATCACCAAGAATGTGAGGTGAGGTCACTTCCTTCAGGAACTGAATGAGGTCAATGCCTTGGCAAGCACGTTGTCCTAACATTTGCTTCCAAAGGTCCCATGAAATGGAGGCTGTCCCTAATTCCTTTGACACTTTCACAAGTTAGAATGGTATATCAAACATTGGTAACCGGGAACAGCTCTCCACAGAGGCCTCGTTTGGTCCTTCTTCTCTACATAAAGAAGAGAGAGGCTGATTCAGACACATCCCTTCATGCTGACCAGGTTGTTTGCAATGAAAGATGACTTTTGCTCTCTCAGTTCCTTCATAGGTGCCTACAACTTCTCTAGGGATCATTTGCGCATAGACCTTTGAGTTTCTCAGCAGTTGGAAGATCCCCTAAATTCCTGTATTTTAAGACCAACTCTGTCCTTGCTCTTCTCTAAAGTTAGATTGAGGGAACAGTGTATGGTTATGGTTAATAACAGGTTTGATTTGGAATAGAAATCATTCTGCTGGATGAATAATGGTATTGGGAACCTGCGATATTTTCAAGAATATATAGGTAAAATATATGAATCTGAAAACAAAAATCTAGGTAAGATTTGAAGCCCAGAAGGGCATTGGGCCCTTGATTGGGTATTAAGCATAGGACCTTGTAACTTGGATGATTGATTTTCAAAGAGAACTTCCAGTCAAAATTGATAGTCAGGAGTATTAGGAAGATAGTCGGTATGTTTATAAAGGAGAGTGAGTATAGGATTTGGACCAAAAGTTCTTTAGCTATAGGGTTTCGGGTATTGAGTGAATGTAAATGTCAGCACATGTGAAGAATTAATCACAATGATGAACTGGGGAAAATATGTAGGAATGCAGATATCAATAGAGACTTTAGGAAATCTGGCAAAGTATAGTTGGTAGTGAAATGTTAATAAAATAGATTCTTGTCACTTCCTGTTTTTCTGTATGCTTAATAAAACACTGTTGAAATCTTGAGAAGTGATTTCTAATCTTTTTCCCAGAATGTGCTGTCCCCAACTGCCAAACTTCAGAATGTACTCCCTCACCCAGTTGCACGCAAACTGCTCACCCGCCCAGGCCCATCAATAAACTTTCCTCCCTGCCCTCTTCAAGGAAAGTATATAAGCTCTGCTTAAGCTGTTCTCAGGGTTCTCTGCTCTATTCAAATGAGCTCTGAGCCCCAGCATGCTGGACCCCCAATAAACCCTTTGTTTTTGCATGAGAGAGTCTCTTGGTGGTCTCTTCCCCCAATGCTCTTCCGATATTTATATATGGAGGTTCCACCGAAATCCAGCAGTGGTGAACGAGAGACCCCAATGGGCTACTCTCAGGGTAAGTAAGGCACCTCTTTCTGGTTTCAGGTTTCAGGTTAGGGCTTGGCAAAATGGCTGTCGATGAAGTGTGTGAGCTCTCTTTGATGGTGGCTGGCAGACGTGTCACAGAGCCACAAGCCAAGTCCCTGGGGGACGCCACAGAGGACTCCGGAATCGAGGAATAATAGTCTCCTCGACTCAGTGATACTTTGTTTCAGATTCGGTATTGCCAGCCCATCGGGTTTTGCCACCTGCTCAGTCTTGGTCTCAGTGTTGGACGTCCATTGCCTGTCTTTATTGTTTTCTCTTGTCTGTGTCCTGTGTCGTTGCTTTTACTGTTTGTGTATCTTTCATTATGGGACAGATCACTTCAATGCCTCTGTCCCTGACCCTTGATCTATGGACCAAAGTCCGCTTAAGGGCTCAGAATGTTTCTTTTTCAGTAAAACGCTGGACCTGGCAGACTCTGTGTGCCACAGAATGGCCCACCTTTGGATTCTGATGGCCCCTAGAAGGATCTTTCTACTTCCCACTAATTTAAAAAGACAGAGATATTGTCTTACAGCCAGGGCCACATAGCCATACTGATAAACAGGAATATACCTTAGCTTGGCAGGACCTCTGCAAATCTCCTCCTCCGTGGGTGAAGCCTTTCCTTGCTGTGTCCCCGTTCCTACTCCTTCCCCCACGATCTCTCAACCCCTCTGCTCCTCCACCTCCTCCACCCTCTGTTCTCCCTGAGTCACAAGATTTGACTCTACTGGACTCTCGTTCCCCTCCTTATCTTCTACCATTGTCCCACAACCCCCAACACCCTCTAAGTGATTCTCCAGCTGCTGACTCAGCCTCTCCGCAATTGGACTAAGCTAAGCCAGCCCAGGGCCCTCCAGATAACTCCCCTGCGTCACACACAGCCCCTCCTCCCCTGGAGGAAGCTGGAGTTGCTAAAGGAACTCGCTGGTGGCAAATGATTGAAAACCCTGGAACTCCCGTGTTGCTTCCCTCCATCCCTAAGGACCAATGATTGACGATGGCCATAGGGAAAAAATGCAAGTCTACCAGTATTGGCCTTCTCCTCTTCAGACCTATATAAATGGAAAAATAACAATCCTCCTTTTACCGAGGACCCAACCTGGCTCTCAGGTCTGGTGAAGTCATTGATGTTTTCACACCAACCTACTTGAGATGACTGCCAACAACTCCTAGGGACTCTCTTCATGACAGAGGAACAAAAGAGAATCCTCCTGGATGCTAGAAAAAAGTATCCTCGGACCAAATGCGTGACCGACAAAACTTCCCAATATATTCAAAGCCGGCTTTCTCTTGAAACGACCCAACTGGGACCCCAACACCTTTGAAGGTAGGGAGCATCTGTCCACTTATCGCCAGGCTCTAATAGTGGGTATCTTAGTGGCCGCTAGGTGACCAACTAATTTGGCCAAGGTAAGAGAGATTATTTAAGGGCCTGATGAATCTCCCTCTATGTTCCTAGAGATAATTATGTAGGTATATAAGAGACATACTCCTTTCGATCCTCAGGCAGAGGATCAAAAGGCATCTGTCACAATGGCCTTTATTGGGAAAGCTGCCCTGGATATTAAAAGAAAGTTACAATGCTTAGATGGATTACAAGATATGACTTTGAGGGATTTAGTCAGAGAACCCGAGAAGGTATACTTTAAGAAAGAAACTGAGGAAGAGAAGGGAGCTGAGTGAGGATAAAAGAAACAAAAGACAGACTAAGGCATTGACTAAGGTCCTGGTCACAACAACAAATAGGCCAGAAACTAAGAAACAGAGAGACAGAAAGGGATACCTGGGCACACACTAGAGGCCACCCCTGGCCTCAGATCAATGTGCCTACTCTAAAGAAAAAGGACACTGGGCCAAAGAGTGCCCTAGAAAGAGACAGCCATGCCAGCCAGATATTCTGACTCTGGAGAAATACTAAGAAAGTCCGGGCTCAGATCCTCTCCCTGACCTCAAGGTAACTTTTGAAGTGGAGGGGAACACAATAAACTTTGAAGTAGATGCAGGGGGAATATACTCAGCCCGTAAGGCCCATTGGGCCCTCTACCGAATAAAAGGTCTCTAATTCAAGAGTCTAACAGAAGTAAATATCGGGCTTTGACAACTACGAGGACCATGGACCAGGGAAAAGGAAAAATCCATCACTCCTTCCTAGTAATCCCTGGCCACATTGATAGGCAGAGTTCTGCTCACCAAGCTCTGGGCCAAAATAACTTTTAACCCTGAAGGCCCCCAAGTGGAATTTTTTAATCCTTCAGTAACTACTCCTATAATCATGGCTCTAACTATGTCAGTAGCAAATGTTCATCAACTCACTCACCTTTGTTCAAAGAAACTGCATTCATTCGTGAAGGATCAAGAACACAGTTTTCCACTAACCTACTCACAGCAAAAGGAAATAACTGAATGGGTAACAAAAGCCTGTCAGGTCCATTAATTGGTTAAAGCTTACACTTCCAAGCTTCCTGCAGGAAAGCACCTATGAGGAACCAGACGAGGACATTTCTGGGAAGTGGACTTTACTGAAATTAAGCCAGTAAGGTATGGACTTAAATAACTCCTAGTCTTTGAACATACATTTTCAGGATGTATTGAAGCCTTCCCCACACACACAAAAAAAAAAAGAAATAAAAAAGAAGAAAAAAGAAACATTGCAAATGGTTGTAAAGAAGATCCTGGAAGATATTTATTCTCCCCTTGACGACCAGTAGTCTTAACCCTCATCAGCCCCTTAAGCTGCGATGGCTGATCACAAATCCTACTGGACACGAAGTATGGCCTATCTCGAATACAGCCAGCTTACGAACCTGGTGGCCATCTCTCCACCCAGTCATTTGTCAGCTGGCTATAGGTCTTTCCTATTGGGATATCCCTGATTAACAGGATCCCACTAAAATTCCATTAAATCCTTTCCGTACCATAGATAATGGAAACAAACATTATAGATGTAGGGACACGTGAGCCAGATGCAGGTTGGCTAGCCTAGATTACTATGTTTGCCCGGCAGACTATCAAAGCCACAAACAGTCACGGCTGTGGGGGGGGAGAGCAGACTTCTATTGTAAGTCATGGGGATGTGAGCATACAGGGACTGTCAGATGGAACCCAAACTCCTCATCAAATTCTGTACACAGCATTGGCCATATTACGAATTAGATAACCAAAACCGATGGCCCCCAGAGGGGTCTCTAGATCCTCAAATTCTGTGTGACCTTTTTAACTTCTGCAAGTGCTCAAAAGAATGAAAGGAGATTCCGCTATGTGGAGGCCTTCTCTCTCCTTTGCTCACATCCTGAACTATGCTTCTCCAATAGATGCTCACCCTCAGCCTTGTGCTCTAGACTCTCTGCTGTCACTCCCACCTCAGCAACTTGATTTCTCCCCTCCAATATCTAGATCAAAAACCCAAATCTCGACTGGTTCTCAGACCATTGCTCCCTTGCTGAGGTTGCAGGTACTGAGGTACCACTCCATTCACTCACTCCTCTCCTCTCCTGTCAGTGCCCGCACCGGGTCCCACCCAGTCCTCTTACCACCTAATGCAAAGCTCAAACCCGCTGAGAAGAATCCTCAGACCCTAATACAAGATGTAATGAAAATGGCCTTTAATGTTGCTTTGTCATCACTAAAAACAGGTTACTAAGAATTTAAAGTCCCTCACAGGCTTTTTGGAATCTCACTCCCGTCTCCCCCTCTGTTCTATCTGTTCTACTGCTCAAGTTTTTGTTGCTATTAAGATCCCAAAGCCCTCTCCCAATATTCTTTTACATCTCTCCTTCCTCATTCTCAGATCCACAGAGCTGCTCTTATTTCTGCCTTCCAAATTGTTCCCCTCTGTACCAGGCCCACAGAAAAGTCTTAACTGACCTTCTCCAGAAGTCTTCACCATGGCTGATTTAGGACTTTCAGCAAAAGAGTCCCTATAAAAGAGTTCACTGTAGATAAACTTCCTATTTTTGTGTTGCCCTGGTCTCCTTGGCAACTGGCTAAAAAATTAAGCACTCCTGATCTAGACACACCCTTACTAGTTTTTCACAAAATATTTGAAAAAAAAGTCCTCTGGCCTTGAGCTGGGGCTTCACAGAGATGGCTACATTTCTAAGATAAAGAAGTTACAAACTGGGCTGTATGGAAACAGCTGGAAGGGGGAAAAAAAGAAAGGGAAGACACCCACACCCAGGTGTCCTTGAAAAGTTAACTTGCCCAAACTGAGGAAAAAAGAGAAACAAAAACTGCTTTTTGTGAACTTCTGCAGACTGTGAACTTCTGAGCCCCTTCCCTTACGTGTTGGGTACAAAATTCTGAAACTACGTAACTTGGGTTTCAGGGGATTAATTGATTACAACAGAAGCAATGCCCTCTGAATCTGGTTGAAACCAAAAAAGACTGTTTCCGTGTCTTTGGTGCTATCTTAGGTGCCTTGCCTTGTCCGTCCCTACAACAGTATAATTCTATATACTTAAACATTGTTTATGTTTTCATGAAATGGTCAACAGATGTGATTAATTGTGAAATGGTGCAGATGTTTCCCAGAGTGCTCTATCATGACGCATGTTCATCTGAAGATCAAAGAGGGGGACATACAACCCGGTTCCGCTGGGAACATATGTCCCTCACCTTAGCCATTCTATTACGAATAGGAGTTGCTGCAGGGTTGGGCACAAGAACCACTGCTCTGGTCCAGGGGACACAACAAGTGACCCAATTAGAAGAAGCAATAGATCAAAACTTAAAGATTTTAGAAACCTCCATCACAGCTTTGGAGGAATCTTTAACCTCTCTCTCTGAAGTTGTTTTACAGAAAAGGCGAGGGTTGGACCTCCTTTTCATGACAGAAGGGGGCCTTTGTGCTTCATTGAGGGAAGAATGTTGTTTTTATGTCGACAATACTGGAGTTGTAAAAAAATCTATGAGTAAATTAAAAAGATGCCTTGAAGAGCAACAACGAGAGAGAGAGGCACAAAAACGGTAGTTTGAGTCTTTTTTTACACAGTCCCCCTGGTTAATTACGTTTTTATCAACCCTGGCCGGTCCAATAATAATCCTCATAGTATTACTAACTATAAAACCCTGTTTCCTCAACCATGTAATTTCTTTTCTCCAAGCTCAAATTGGACAAATTAAAATTATGGTAATACCCCACTAGCAGACATAGAATGTGACACCCCACAAAGATCACTTTTATGATTAAAAGTAGCCAGAAAAAGAAGTGGGGAATGAAAGGTTAATAAAATATGTACTTGTCACTTCCTGTTTTTCTGTACACTTAACGAAACACTGTTGAAATCTTGAGAACTCTTTGCTAATCTTGTTGCCAGAATGTGCTGTCCCCAATTGCCAAACTGCAGAATCTACTCCCTCACCCGGTTGAATAGAAACCTGAACTGTACTTGGATCATTGAATGTAGAAGAGAACATCCATTCAAAAAGTTATAGTCAGTTGGATTAGAAAGATAGTTGGTAAGTTTAGGAAGAAAAGTGAGTAGAGGATTTGGAACAAAAGTTCTTTAGCAATAGGGTTTTGGTTAGAGAGTCAATGTAAATGTCAACACAAGTGAAGAGTCAGTCACAATGATGCACAGGGCAAAATATGTAGGAAAGCAGATATCAATAGAGACATTAGGAAATCAGGAAAAGAATAAAGTGAGTGATGGGATTAGATATTTTCAACAGGGTTGAGGATGAATATGTGAGCTTAGGATAAAACAAATATGAAGTCAACAATAGGATTGACATTTGATAGCATTAGCGTAGCCCAAGACAGTGTCCAAAATAAGCTCTGTTGCCCCTCATTTGCCTAAATTCCCAGTGGCCTGTACACCCTTCCTGTGTACCAGGAGTGATCAAATAGGCCTGCCCTTAATACTGCTCTGCTTCTCCAATTTGAGTCCTACTGAGTGTCGGGTACAGATTCTTTATGTGAATTGGAAAGATGAGAAAACTCAAGCACCTATTGGATAGCCTCTGAATAGATTTGAAGAACTCATTTGACCCAAAAGATCCCTATTCTCACTTGATGGAATTCAGGAACCTTACAGAGGAAGGCAAAATACTTCATCAACAATGACTGCTCTTTTTGCCATTTTGGATTTTATGCACCCATGGGATCTTTCTTTAGATCCATCAGGTGCTGAGAATCTAAGTCAAAGAATCACACTGGGCCAAGAGGCTGATTCACACACATCTCTTTCCAAATCAATTAAGGAAAGAGCCAAAGGTAAAGCATATTCATTTCCATTTGAAAAATCTTTCCTTCAGGATTCACAAAGGGTTGGCCTGAGACAAAGACCTTCCTGACTCTCAGGGCAACAGAACAATAGGTAAGCAAATGGCCCAAAGCAGGGATTCTCCACTGAGACTTTACTGGTCACACTGATATCTGAGTTTTCTGAGATGCTCGACATTCCATTCAGATATCCAGTACAAGGCCATGTCACAGAGCTTGGAGGTAGTACATATCTTGGACACAAAACCATGAGCCTATTCTGGAGATTGGCCATAATTCAGGAAGAAAACAGCAACTTAGGAAAGTAGCAGGTATCGCCCATCAATAAGGCAAACCACAGTCAATTCATAAATTGTGCTGGATGAATGCTGGGAAGCTTTCTATGAGACCGGACACATCCATTGATGCATTCTCTTTTCTAATGTCTACAAGCACGGACACAGTGGGATACACAGACATAGAAACACTTGCATTGTCAAACGACTTACTAGAAACAGTTCACTCCAAACCAAACAAACTGCCTTTTCTACCTATTCTCAGAACATGAGACAAAACCACAAACCCACACCCACTGTGTCCGTTGTTGTAGACATTCGAAAAGAGAATGCATTAATGAATGTGTCCTGTCTAGTATAAATCATCCCATAATTCATCCTGCCCAATATATGAATGGACTGCAGCTTGTCTTATCAATGTGCAACACCTGCTATCTTTCTACGTTGTTGTTTTCTTCCTGAATTCTGGCCACTCTCCAGAATAGGCTCATGGATTTGTGTCCAAAATATGTACCACCTCCAAGCTCTGTGACATGGCCATGTACTGGATAGCTGAAGAGAATGGCGAGCATCTCAGAAAACTCAGATATCAGTGTGACCAGGAAAGTCTCAGTGCAGAAACCCTGCTTTGGGCCTTTTGCTTACTTATTGTTGTGTTGCACTGAATGTCAAGAAGGTCTTTGCCTCAGGCCACCCCTTTGTGAAGCCTGAAGAAAACAGTTTTCAAATGGAAATGAATGGGCCTCACCTGTGGCTCTTTGCTTAATTGCTTTGGAAAGGGATGTGTCTTTATCAGCCTCTTGGGCCTGTGTGTGGCTGTGACTTAGATTCTCAGCACCTGATGGATCTTAAGAATGATCCCATGTGAGCTTCCAAAACCAAAATGGCAAAAAATTTCATTCATTGTGGATGAAGTCTCTTGCCTTCCTCTGTTAGGTTCCTGCACTCCATCAAATGACAATAGGGATTCTTTGGGTCAAATGAGTTCTTCAAAGCCCTGCAGAGGTGCTTGTGTTTTCGCATGACTCTAAATCACCTAAAGAATCGATACCTAAAATCAGTAGGCCTCAAATTGGAGAAACACAGAAGTATTAACCGCAGGCTTATTTGTTCACTCCTGGTTCACAGAAACGGTGTCCAGGCTACCCTGACTTTAGGCAAATGAGGGGCAAACGAGGAGATTTTGGACACTGTCATTGGCTGCGCCCCTCAGGGAAACCTCCAGCCAGAGGTTAAGATGATTGACTATAGGGAATAAGATGAGGGCCATGTGGGAGTGTTTTGGTTTTAATTTTGGTCATTTCTGTGGCATTGGAAAAAATGACTGGGTCCACGTGGACTTGAACTCTGGTGTGATTCCCCTTAGAGACTGGGTTTTTGGAACTGAACTCAGAGAAGCATTGCCATGAATTTTGTTGGGATTTTAAGAGGCCACGCATGAAAGTCGCTCTTGGAAACTGAGACTTAGGCCCCGGGTGGATTTCCACAGAGGCCTGGGAATCTCAGCAAGGATATCACATGATTTTATTCTTAAAGAAATGGCAGCCATAGTTGAGAGTCAAAACACAGATGGACCTCAGATTGTAGACCTCAATGGGCCTCGCCTAATGTGACCTTTTGTCCACTCTTTGGGAAGCCGTGCCTGTGAGAGTTCTCCAGAGATTTCATTGAAATGAGCTTCCTCACCATTTAATGTTTGCTGAATGAACTGAAACCCACAGTGCCTCCAACTTCATGCTTGAAAAATGGCTAGATAAATACCATGAAATTTTTGAAATTCCTATGACCAGGTGACACTGGAGAAACATTGGATGTCCTGTTGCTGATCATGAGTATACCAGACAGTGCCTTGATTTACTGAGTTTCATGAAAATGTTGTAGAACAGAGATGCCAGTAAGTTGGGGCCTGCTGAGTAGTGGGTCTAGAGCAATGGTGGGGAGGTGTTTGATAAAACATCCGTGGTAGGGCCATGTTTATCTACCATTGGATTCCAAATGGCTTGTAACTGACATGGTGCAGCCAGCAGACCCTTATTTGTAAACGCATCTTGTTATATGGAGAGATTTCAGAGGAAAATTAAGAATCAGGTTGATATGGACAAGGGGGCAATGGGGCAAGCTGTGAGAGATAGGAGCCTAGTTGGTGCATTCTCTTGCAGACCCTGACCCACCACACGTGACAGAACTCCCTCCAGCACTGTGTCCCAGTTTAGCTCCTAGTATTTCGTGAAACAAATACCAAACTCACAGTGCAGCAGCAAAAACACCACAAAAAGTGGAGGAGGACCAAATGGCTTCACAGTCCACACGGGGAGACACTTAGTCCCCAGTGGCCTCAGTTTACCTACAAAGAGAGGATTCAGCACTGCTTCATCTAGTTCATTGGAAAATAAGAAACCATGTCCTCCAGGTCACATAGATGCAGACCCAGCTTTGATGGTCTCACTACAGAGGAAGCCAAATCTCCTGAAAACAACATATATTTCAAGTGTGGAAGCTCAGAGGCAGTTTCTCAAAAAGTTTTTAGGCCAGCAGAGCTCCATGTTTGTGGAGGGTTTACTCTGTCCCTTAGTTTTGGAAACTCCTCTACCACCTCCAAGGTTGTGAACTCCTGAGCATTTTCCATTCCAGATATGTATTCACTGATTTTGTAACTCTTCTCCTCTAATTGTGTCTTACTTGGGGTGAAGGTAATGTCAAGGCTTTGTTCTGGATGAGAGCGGGAGGATATTTGTGCAGCATATATTTACATACACATTGGATTCATTTTCCAATTTTCCATTCGAAATACTGAATCCCTGACACTAACCCATACCTAGTAGACTCAGACTATTCATCCTGATATAATGGAGAAAATTAACCCAACACATTAGAAATACAAGTACTTCAGAGGAGACATGTTGTATAGTTGGACTTGACATTTGCATTATATAAGGTAGGAGTTATAAATCTAGTCAAATTTAATTGAAATATTCTCCATGTGTTTTTAAACTTAACAAATATGTGAATTCTTGTTTCCCTTTTCTGTAGCCTATTCACACATGTATATTTATATGCATATATAGAATCCTACCAGGTATCACACGTACATTTTTGTGAGGTGGCTGTCTTGGCAGATAAAAATTGTGAGAAGAGTTCACTCCTCCTAAATGCTGTTGGAAATAAAAATTCAACCTATAGGAGAGCGTCCTAGTAGAACAACATTATACATTAACTCATGTTCAGTAAAATAAATATTTTTGCATTTGTGGATGATACATATTTACTGATGAATTTCGATTGGCATTTATATTGGTATTTTTAATGTCTGTGAGTGTTTGTGTTTGTGTGTGTGTGTGTGTGTGTGTGTATAGATATAGATATAGATATAGATATACCCTCCAAATTTTTCAAAATATGAAATATATGCGTCTAATATACACTCTCTAAATTCATTCATGTTCATGTATGTGGATTTATAATCCACTTTTCACAAGATTATAATCAGAAATATTCATCCACCTGAAATACATATTTGTTTCCTAGTACTGAAAACTAACTTCAGTGAATGGTGCATACAAATCCTAATTATTCTACATTAACTGACACAGTCTAACATCAATGCAAGTAGACTCCTATGGGACATGATCTGTAATTTGTCATTCATTTGTATTCGACACTGGTACATTATTGTTTCTTCAGTTTTTGCACATTACAGGATATACATTTCATCCACAAGTTCACAAATCAATAAGCATTTGTTTCAACTTTCACCGCTTCTTGCTTCAGAACACATGTATTGTCAGGGATTCTTGACTGGTCTTTTCATGAGACTTCTTTCCAAACACATTATTTTGAATTTCCATAATCATTTTGAAGCAAAACTCACACACTCTTCATGATAAACCTAAACACAAATATTTCCATTACATATATACCTGGTTGGAATGAATGATTGTATATCAATATACGATTTCCTTTAATTTTTCAGATATCAGTTCAATTCATTATTTAAAGTTCAAAAAAGTTATATTATTTATTCACAGTATGGTCTATTCATGCTTTTTCTCTATGTTCCTAGAAACAGGGTACACCTCTTTGTACCCCTGATTCTCATTTTACATCTTCAATATATTACTCCCAGAAATGGTGAAAGAAATACTCATGTCACCTCATTATCACAGTAATATTCTGGACAAAAAATGGAAAGGTCACACTTATGATTGTACCAAAGCCTAAATGGAAAGTGAACATGGATTTCTAAAAACATCCATGTCCAGGTTGCCTAATGCTGTCAATTGTCAATCCTATTAGTAACTACATATTTGTTTTTTTCCTAATTTATATATTCAAACTCAACCCTGTTGAAAATGTCTAATTCTATCACTCACTTTATACTTTGCCTGATTTCGTAAAGTTTCTATTGATATCTGCTTTTCTACATATTTTCCCCAGTTCAACATAGTGACTGACTCTTCATATGTGCTGACATTTACATTCACTCAACAACCGAAAGTCTATTGCTAAAGAACTTTTGGTCCAAATCCTATACTCACTCTTCTTCCTAAACCTACCGACTATCTTCCTAATCCTACTGAATATCCCTTTTTGACTGGATGTTCTCTTCTAAATTCAATCATCCAATGTACAAGGTCCTATGCCATTGTATATCGAATTATCTGAGGCATCTTTGCAGAACATCATTCAAAGCTAAGTATCCCAATCAAGGGCAAAACCCTTCTGGGCTTCAAATCCTACCTAGATTTCTGTTTTCCTACTTATATTTCACCTCTATATTCTTGTAAATATTGCAAGTTCCCAATACCATTATTCATCACACAGAATCACTCGTAACCCAAATCAAACCTGTTTTTAACCCCAAGTATACACTGTTCCCTCAATCATTTTACAGAAGAGCAGGGACAGAGTGGTTCTTACAATACAGGAAAGTTGGGGACCTTCCACCTGATGAGAACCTCAAATGTCCATGCACAAATGATACCTGGAGAAGTTGTAGGCAGGTATGAAGCACCTGAGAGAGCAAAAGTCATCTTCCATGGCAAACAACCTGGTCAGGATGAAGGGATGTGTCTGAATCTGAATCTCTCTCTTCATATTGTAGAGAAGATGGACCAAACCAGGCCTGAGTGGAGAGCTGTTCCCGGGTGCCAATGGTGATATACATTCTACCTTATGAAAGTGTCACAGGAAGCGGGGGCAACCTCCATTTTATGTTACCCTTTGAAGCAACTGTTTGGACAAAGTGGTTGCCAAGGCAGTGACCTCATTCAGTTCCAAAGAATGTGACATACCTCATTTCCTTGGTGATGGAACTCTCTGAACTTGGTATCCAAGAAGCCAGGCACCCAGAGGCAGTCGCAGTCCCAGTCCCAGTGGGCTCACTTGTTTGGATTTACCAAGGACAGAGTCAGTTTTCTTGGTACCTAATGATGTGAGGATGGCCAAATGCCAGGAGAGCTCTGAAGATGGACCTTTCCTGAGAAAACAGGTAGTGGCTAACCACTTTTTCCTGACATCTTCACAGAGTTGGTCAAAGAAACAAGATCTGAGAGAAGACAGGCCATTTCGGGGGAAGATAGTATGGCCTACCAGTCAGAGGACACTCCGGATAGTCACAGACATACTTGGGGGAAGGAGGTGCCTTTGTGGGAGTGGGTGTGGGTTTGTTGTTTTGTCTCATGTTCTCAGAATAGATAGGAAAGGCGGTTTGTTTGGTTTGGAGTGGACAGTTTCTAGTAAGTCATTTGACACGGCGAGTGTTTCTGTTTCTGTGTATCCCACTGTGTCCGTTGTTGTAGACATTAGAAAAGAGAATGCATTAATGGATGTGTCCTGTCTAGTATAAATCTTCCCATGCCCAATATATGAATGGACTGCAGCTTGTCTTATCGAAGTGCAACACATGCTATCTTTCTAAGTTGTAGTTTTCTTCCTGAATTCTGGCCACTCTCCAGAATAGGCTCATGGATTTGTGTCCAAAATATGTACCACCTCCAAGCTCTGTGACATGGCCATGTACTGGATAGCTGAAGAGAATGGCGAGCATCTCAGAAAACTCAGATATCAGTGTGACAAGGAAAGTCTCATTGCAGAAACCCTGCTTTGGGCCTTTTGCTTACTTATTGTTGTGTTGCACTGAATGTCAGGAAGGTCTTTGCCTCAGGCCACCCCTTTGTGAAGCCTGAAGAAAACAGTTTTCAAATGGAAATGAATGGGCCTCACCTGTGGCTCTTTGCTTAATTGCTTTGGAAAGGGATGTGTCTTTATCAGCCTCTTGGGCCTGTGTGTGGCTGTGACTTAGATTCTCAGCACCTGATGGATCTTAAGAATGATCCCATGTGAGCTTCCAAAACCAAAATGGCAAAAAATTTCATTCATTGTGGATGAAGTCTCTTGCCTTCCTCTGTTAGGTTCCTGCACTCCATCAAATGACAATAGGGATTCTTTGGGTCAAATGAGTTCTTCAAAGCCCTGCAGAGGTGCTTGTGTTTTTGCATGACTCTAAATCACCTAAAGAATCGATACCTAAAATCAGTAGGCCTCAAATTGGAGAAACACAGAAGTATTAACGGCAGGCTTATTTGTTCACTCCTGGTTCACAGAAACGGTGTCCAGGCTACCCTGACTTTAGACAAATGAGGTGCAAACGAGCTGATTTTGGACACTGTCTTGGGCTGCGCCCCTCATGGAAACCTCCAGCCAGAGGTTAAGATGATTGACTATATGAAATAAGATGAGGGCCATGTGGGAGTGTTTTGGTTTTAATTTTGGTCATTTGTGTGGCATTGGAAAAAATGACTGGGTCCACGTGGGCTTGAACTCTGGTGTGATTCCCCTTAGAGACTGGGTTTTGGAACTGAACTCAGAGAAGCATTGCCATGAATTTTGTTGGGATTTTAAGAGGCCATGTATGAAAGTCGCTCTTGGAAACTGAGACCTAGGCCCCGGGTGGATTTCCACAGAGGCCTGGGAATCTCAGCAAGGATATCACATGATTTTATTCTTAAAGAAATGGCAGCCATAGTTGAGAGTGAAAACACACATGGACCTCACATTGTAGACCTCAATGGGCCTGGCCTAATGTGACATTTTGTCCACTCTTTGGGAAGCCATGCTTGTGAGAGTTCTCCAGAGATTTCATTGAAATGAGCTTCCTCACCATTTAATGTTTGCTGAAGGAAGTGAAACCCACAGTGCCTCCAACTTCATGGTTGAAAAATGGCTAGATAAATACCATGAAATTTTTGAAACTCCTATGACCAGGTGGCACTGGAGAAACATTGGATGTCCTGTTGCTGATCATGAGTATACCAGACAGTGCCTTGATTTACTGAGTTTCATGAAAATGGTGTAGAACAGAGATGCCAGAAATTTGGAGCCTGCTGAGTAGTGGGTCTAGAGCAGTGGTGGGGAGGTGTTTGATAAAACATCCGTGGTAGGGCCATGTGGATCTACCATTGGATTCCAAATGGCTTGTAACTGACATGGTGCAGCCAACAGACCCTTATATGTAAAGGCATCTTGTTATATGGAGAGTTTTCAGAGGAAAATTAAGAATCAGGTTGATATGGACAAGGGGGCAATGGGGCAAGCTGTGAGAGATAGGAGCCTAGTTGGTGCATTCTCTTGCAGACCCTGACCCACCACACGTGACAGAACTCCCTCCAGCACTGTGTCCCAGTTTAGCTCCTAGTATTTCGTGAAACAAATACCAAACTCACAGTGCAGCAGCAAAAACACCACAAAAAGTGGAAGAGGACCAAATGGCTTCACAGTCCACACGGGGAGACACTTAGTCCCCAGTGGCCTCAGTTTACCTACAAAGAGAGGATTCAGCACTGCTTCATCTTGTTCATTGGAAAATAAGAAACCATGTCCTCCAGGTCACATAGATGCAGACCCAGCTTTGATGTTCTCACTACAGAGGAAGCCAAATCTCCTGAAAACAACATATATTTCAAGTGTGGAAGCTCAGAGGCAGTTTCTCAAAAAGTTTTTAGGCCAGCAGAGCTCCATGTTTGTGGAGGGTTTACTCTGTCCCTTAGTTTTGGAAACTCCTCTACCACCTCCAAGGTTGTGAACTCCTGAGCATTTTCCATTCCAGATATGTATTCACTGATTTTGTAACTCTTCTCCTCTAATTGTGTCTTACTTGGGGTGAAGGTAATGTCAAGGCATTGTTCTGGATGAGAGCGGGAGGATATTTGTGCAGCATATATTTACATACACATTGGATTCATTTTCCAATTTTCCATTCGAAATACTGAATCCCTGACACTAACCCATACCTAGTAGACTCAGACTATTCATCCTAATATAATGGAGAAAATTAACCCAACACATTAGAAATACATGTACTTCAGAGGAGACATGTTGTATAGTTGGACTTGACATTTGCATTATATAAGGTAGGAGTTATAAATCTAGTCAAATTTATTTGAAATATTCTCCATGTGTTTTAAACTTAACAAATATGTGAATTTTTGTTTCCTTTTTCTGTAGTCTATTCACACATGTATATTTATATGCATATATAGAATCTTACCAGGTATCACACGTACATTTTTGTGAGGTGGCTGTCTTGGCAGATACAAATTTTGAGAAGAGTTCACTCCTCCTAAATGCTGTTGGAAATGAAAATTCAACTTATAGGAGAGCGTCCTAGTAGAACAACATTATTCATTAGCTCATGTTCAGTAAAATAAATATTTTTGCATTTGTAGATGATACATATTTACTGATGAATTTCGATTGGCATTTATATTGGTACTTTTTAATGTCTGTGAGTTGTGTGTGTGTGTGTGTGTGTGTGTGTGTGTGTATAGATATAGATATAGATATAGATATAGATATACTCTCCAAATTTTCAAAATATGAAATATATGTGTCTAATATACACTCTCTAAATTCATTCATGTTCATGTATGTGGATTTATAATCCACTTTTCACAAGATGATAATCAGAAATATTCATCCACCTTAAATACATATTTGTTTCCTAGTACTGAAAACTAACTTCAGTGAATGGTGCATACAAATCCTAATTATTCTACAGTAACTGACACAGTCTAACATCAATGCAAGTAGACTCCTATGGGACATGATATGTAATTTGTCATTCATTTGTATTCGACACTGGTACATTATTGTTTCTTCAGTTTTTGCACATCACAGGATATACATTTCATCCACAAGTTCACAAATTAATAAGCATTTGTTTCAACTTTCACCACTTCTTGCTTCAGAACACATGTATTGTCAGGGTTTCTTGACTGGTCTTTTCATGAGACTTCTTTCCCATACATTATTTTGAATTTCCATAATCATTTTGAAGCAAACGTCACACACTCTTCATGATAAACCAAAACACAAATATTTCCATTACATATATACCTGGTTGGAATGAATGATTGTATATCAATACACGATTTCCTTTAATTTTTCAGATATCAGTTCAGTTCATTATTTAAAGTTCAAAAAAGTTATATTATTTATTCACAGTATGGTCTATTCATGCTTTTTCTCTATATTCCTAGAAACAGGGTACACCTCTTTGTAACCCCGATTCTCATTTTACATCTTCAATATATTGCTCCCAGAAATGGTGAAAGAAATACTCATGTCACCTCATTATCACAGTAATATTCTGGACAAAAAATGGAAAGGTCACACTTATGATTGTACCAAAGCCTAAATGGAAAGTGAACATGGATTTCTAAAAACATCCATGTCCAGGTTGCCTAATGCTGTCAATTGTCAATCCTATTGGTGACTACATATTTGTTTTTTTCCTAATTTATATATTCAAACTCAACCCTGTTGAAAATGTCTAATTCTATCACTCACTTTATACTTTGCCTGATTTCCTAATATTTCTATTGATATCTGCTTTTCTACATATTTTCCCCAGTTCAACATAGTGACTGACTCTTCATATGTGCTGACATTTACATTCACTCAACAACCGAAAGTCTATTGCTAAAGAACTTTTGGTCCAAATTCTATACTCACTCTTCTTCCTAAACCTACCGACTATCTTCCTAATCCTATTGAATATCCCTTTTTGACTGGATGTTCTCTCTAAATTCAATCATCCAATGTACAAGGTCCTATGCCATTGTATATCGAATTATCTGAGGCATCTTTGCAGAACATCATTCAAAGCTAAGTATCCCAATCAAGGGCAAAACCCTTCTGGGCTTCAAATCATACCTAGATTTCTGTTTTCCTACTTATATTTCACCTCTATATTCTTGTAAATATTGCAGGTTCCCAATACCATTATTCATCACACAGAATCACTCGTAACCCAAATCAAACCTGTTTTTGACCCCAAGTATACACTGTTCCCTCAATTATTTTACAGAAGAGCAGGGACAGAGTGGTTCTTACAATACAGGAAAGTTGGGGACCTTCCACCTGATGAGAACCTCAAATGTCCATGCACAAATGATACCTGGAGAAGTTGTAGGCAGGTATGAAGCACCTGAGAGAGCAGAAGTCATCTTCCATGGCAAACAACCTGGTCAGGATGAAGGGATGTGTCTGAATCTGCCTCTCTCTCTTCTTATTGTACAGAAGATGGACCAAACCAGGGCTGAGTGGAGAGCTGTTCCCGGGTGCCAATGGTGATATACATTCTACCTTATGAAAGTGTCACAGGAAATAGGGGCAACCTCCATCTTATGTTACCCTTGGAAGCAACTGTTAGGACAAAGTGGTTGCCAAGGCAGTGACCTCATTCAGTTCCAAAGAATGTGACATACCTCATTTCCTTGGTGATGGAACTCTCTGAACTTGGTATCCTAGAAGCCAGGCACCCAGAGGCAGTCCCAGTCCCAGTCCCAGTGGGCTCACTTGTTTGGATTTACCAAGGACAGAGTCAGTTTTCTTGGTAAATAATGATGTGAGGATGGCCAAATGCCAGGAGAGCTCTGAAGATGGACCTTTCCTGAGAAAACAGGTAGTGGCTAACCACTTTTTCCTGACATCTTCACAGAGTTGGTCAAGGAAACAAGATCTGAGAGAAGACAGGCCATTTCGGGGGAACATAGTATGGCCCACCAGTCAGAGGACACTCCGGATAGTCACAGACGTACTTGGGGGAAGGAGGTGCCTTTGTGGGAGTGGGTGTGGGTTTGTTGTTTTGTCTCATGTTCTGAGAATAGATAGAAAAGGCGGTTTGTTTGGTTTGGAGTGGACAGTTTCTAGTAAGTCATTTGACACGGCGAGTGTTTCTCTTTCTGTGTATCACACTGTGTCCGTTGTTGTAGACATTAGAAAAGAGAATGCATTAATGGATGTGTCCTGTCTAGTATAAATCTTCCCATGCCCAATATATGAATGGACTGCAGCTTGTCTTATCGATGTGCAACACCTGCTATCTTTCTAAGTTGTAGTTTTCTTCCTGAATTCTGGCCACTCTCCAGAATAGGCTCATGGATTTGTGTCCAAAATATGTACCACCTCCAAGCTCTGTGACATGGCCATGTACTGGATAGCTGAAGAGAATGGCGAGCATCTCAGAAAACTCAGATATCAGTGTGACCAGGAAAGTCTCAGTGCAGAAACCCTGCTTTGGGCCTTTTGCTTACTTATTGTTGTGTTGCACTGAATGTCAGGAAGTTCTTTGCCTCAGGCCACCCCTTTGTGAAGCCTGATGAAAACAGTTTTCAAATGGAAATGAATGGGCCTCACCTGTGGCTCTTTGCTTAATTGCTTTGGAAAGGGATGTGTCTTTATCAGCCTCTTGGGCCTGTGTGTGGCTGTGATGTAGATTCTCAGCACCTGATGGATCTTAAGAATGATCCCATGTGAGCTTCCAAAACCAAAATGGCAAAAAATTTCATTCATTGTGGATGAAGTCTCTTGCCTTCCTCTGTTAGGTTCCTGCACTTCATCAAATGACAATAGGGATTCTTTGGGTCAAATGAGTTCTTCAAAGCCCTGCAGAGGTGCTTGTGTTTTCGCATGACTCTAAATCACCTAAAGAATCGATACCTAAAATCAGTAGGCCTCAAATTGGAGAAACACAGAAGTATTAACGGCAGGCTTATTTGTTCACTCCTGGTTCACAGAAACGGTGTCCAGGCTACCCTGACTTTAGACAAATGAGGGGCAAACGACCTGATTTTGGACACTGTCTTGGGCTGCGCCCCTCATGGAAACCTCCAGCCAGAGGTTAAGATGATTGACTATATGAAATAAGATGAGGGGGATGTGGGAGTGTTTTGGTTTTAATTTTGGTCATTTGTGTGGCATTGGAAAAAATGACTGGGTCCACGTGGGCTTGAACTCTGGTGTGATTCCCCTTAGAGACTGGGTTTTGGAACTGAACTCAGAGAAGCATTGCCATAAATTTTGTTGGGATTTTAAGAGGCCACGCATGAAAGTCGCTCTTGGAAACTGAGACCTAGGCCCCAAGTGGATTTCCACAGAGGCCTGGGAATCTCAGCAAGGATATCACATGATTTTATTCTTAAAGAAATGGCAGCCATAGTTGAGAGTCAAAACACACATGGACCTCACATTGTAGACCTCAATGGGCCTGGCCTAATGTGACCTTTTGTCCACTCTTTGGGAAGCCGTGCCTGTGAGAGTTCTCCAGAGATTTCATTGAAATGAGCTTCCTCACCATTTAAAGTTTGCTGAATGAACTGAAACCCACAGTGCCTCCAACTTCATGCTTGAAAAATGGCTAGATAAATACCATGAAATTTTTGAAATTTCTATGACCAGGTGGCACTGGAGAAACATTGGATGTCCTGTTGCTGATCATGAGTATACCAGACAGTGCCTTGATTTACTGAGTTTCATGAAAATGGTGTAGAACAGAGATGCCAGAAATTTGGAGCCTGCTGAGTAGTGGGTCTAGAGCAGTGGTGGGGAGGTGTTTGATAAAACATCCGTGGTAGGGCCATGTGGATCTACCATTGGATTCCAAATGGCTTGTAACTGACATGGTGCAGCCAACAGACCCTTATATGTAAAGGCATCTTGTTATATGGAGAGTTTTCAGAGGAAAATTAAGAATCAGGTTGATATGGACAAGGGGGCAATGGGGCAAGCTGTGAGAGATAGGAGCCTAGTTGGTGCATTCTCTTGCAGACCCTGACCCACCACACGTGACAGAACTCCCTCCAGCACTGTGTCCCAGTTTAGCTCCTAGTATTTCGTGAAACAAATACCAAACTCACAGTGCAGCAGCCAAAACACCACAAAAAGTGGACGAGGACCAAATGGCTTCACAGTCCACACGGGGAGACACTTAGTCCCCAGTGGCCTCAGTTTACCTACAAAGAGAGGATTCAGCACTGCTTCATCTTGTTCATTGGAAAATAAGAAACCATGTCCTCCAGGTCACATGGATGCAGACCCAGCTTTGATGTTCTCACTACAGAGGAAGCCAAATCTCCTGAAAACAACATATATTTCAAGTGTGGAAGCTCAGAGGCAGTTTCTCAAACAGTTTTTAGGCCAGCAGAGCTCCATGTTTGTGGAGGGTTTACCCTGTTCCTTAGTTTTGGAAACTCCTCTACCACCTCCAACGTTGTGAACTCCTGAGCATTTTCCATTCCAGATATGTATTCACTGATTTTGTAACTCTTCTCCTCTAATTGTGTCTTACTTGGGGTGAAGGTAATGTCAAGGCATTGTTCTGGATGAGAGCGGGAGGATATTTGTGCAGCATATATTTACATACACATTGGATTCATTTTCCAATTTTCCATTCGAAATACTGAATCCCTGACACTAACCCATACCTAGTAGACTCAGACTATTCATCCTAATATAATGGAGAAAATTAACCCAACACATTAGAAATACAAGTACTTCAGAGGAGACATGTTGTATAGTTGGACTTGACATTTGCATTATATAAGGTAGGAGTTATAAATCTAGTCAAATTTATTTGAAATATTCTCCATGTGTTTTAAACTTAACAAATATGTGAATTTTTGTTTCCTTTTTCTGTAGTCTATTCACACATGTATATTTATATGCATATATAGAATCCTACCAGGTATCACACGTACATTTTTGTGAGGTGGCTGTCTTGGCAGATACAAATTGTGAGAAGAGTTCACTCCTCCTAAATGCTGTTGGAAATGAAAATTCAACTTATAAGAGAGCGTCCTAGTAGAACAACATTATTCATTAGCTCATGTTCAGTAAAATAAATATTTTTGCATTTGTGGATGATACATATTTACTGATGAATTTCGATTGGCATTTATATTGGTACTTTTTAATGTCTGTGAGTTGTGTGTGTGTGTGTGTGTGTGTGTGTGTGTATAGATATAGATATAGATATAGATATAGATATACTCTCCAAATTTTCAAAATATGAAATATATGTGTCTAATATACACTCTCTAAATTCATTCATGTTCATGTATGTGGATTTATAATCCACTTTTCACAAGATGATAATCAGAAATATTCATCCACCTTAAATACATATTTGTTTCCTAGTACTGAAAACTAACTTCAGTGAATGGTGCATACAAATCCTAATTATTCTACAGTAACTGACACAGTCTAACATCAATGCAAGTAGACTCCTATGGGACATGATATGTAATTTGTCATTCATTTGTATTCGACACTGGTACATTATTGTTTCTTCAGTTTTTGCACATCACAGGATATACATTTCATCCACAAGTTCACAAATTAATAAGCATTTGTTTCAACTTTCACCACTTCTTGCTTCAGAACACATGTATTGTCAGGGTTTCTTGACTGGTCTTTTCATGAGACTTCTTTCCCATACATTATTTTGAATTTCCATAATCATTTTGAAGCAAACGTCACACACTCTTCATGATAAACCAAAACACAAATATTTCCATTACATATATACCTGGTTGGAATGAATGATTGTATATCAATATACGATTTCCTTTAATTTTTCATATATCAGTTCAGTTCATTATTTAAAGTTCAAAAAAGTTATATTATTTATTCACAGTATGGTCTATTCATGCTTTTTCTCTATATTCCTAGAAACAGGGTACACCTCTTTGTAACCCCGATTCTCATTTTACATCTTCAATATATTGCTCCCAGAAATGGTGAAAGAAATACTCATGTCACCTCATTATCACAGTAATATTCTGGACAAAAAATGGAAAGGTCACACTTATGATTGTACCAAAGCCTAAATGGAAAGTGAACATGGATTTCTAAAAACATCCATGTCCAGGTTGCCTAATGCTGTCAATTGTCAATCCTATTGGTGACTACATATTTGTTTTTTTCCTAATTTATATATTCAAACTCAACCCTGTTGAAAATGTCTAATTCTATCACTCACTTTATACTTTGCCTGATTTCCTAATATTTCTATTGATATCTGCTTTTCTACATATTTTCCCCAGTTCAACATAGTGACTGACTCTTCATATGTGCTGACATTTACATTCACTCAACAACCGAAAGTCTATTGCTAAAGAACTTTTGGTCCAAATTCTATACTCACTCTTCTTCCTAAACCTACCGACTATCTTCCTAATCCTATTGAATATCCCTTTTTGACTGGATGTTCTCTCTAAATTCAATCATCCAATGTACAAGGTCCTATGCCATTGTATATCGAATTATCTGAGGCATCTTTGCAGAACATCATTCAAAGCTAAGTATCCCAATCAAGGGCAAAACCCTTCTGGGCTTCAAATCATACCTAGATTTCTGTTTTCCTACTTATATTTCACCTCTATATTCTTGTAAATATTGCAGGTTCCCAATACCATTATTCATCACACAGAATCACTCGTAACCCAAATCAAACCTGTTTTTGACCCCAAGTATACACTGTTCCCTCAATTATTTTACAGAAGAGCAGGGACAGAGTGGTTCTTACAATACAGGAAAGTTGGGGACCTTCCACCTGATGAGAACCTCAAATGTCCATGCACAAATGATACCTGGAGAAGTTGTAGGCAGGTATGAAGCACCTGAGAGAGCAGAAGTCATCTTCCATGGCAAACAACCTGGTCAGGATGAAGGGATGTGTCTGAATCTGCCTCTCTCTGTTCTTATTATACAGAAGATGGACCAAACCAGGGCTGAGTGGAGAGCTGTTCCCGGGTGCCAATGGTGATATACATTCTACCTTATGAAAGTGTCACAGGAAATAGGGGCAACCTCCATCTTATGTTACCCTTGGAAGCAACTGTTAGGACAAAGTGGTTGCCAAGGCAGTGACCTAATTCAGTTCCAAAGAATGTGACATACCTCATTTCCTTGGTGATGGAACTCTCTGAACTTGGTATCCTAGAAGCCAGGCACCCAGAGGCAGTCCCAGTCCCAGTCCCAGTGGGCTCACTTGTTTGGATTTACCAAGGACAGAGTCAGTTTTCTTGGTAAATAATGATGTGAGGATGGCCAAATGCCAGGAGAGCTCTGAAGATGGACCTTTCCTGAGAAAACAGGTAGTGGCTAACCACTTTTTCCTGACATCTTCACAGAGTTGGTCAAGGAAACAAGATCTGAGAGAAGACAGGCCATTTCGGGGGAACATAGTATGGCCCACCAGTCAGAGGACACTCCGGATAGTCACAGACGTACTTGGGGGAAGGAGGTGCCTTTGTGGGAGTGGGTGTGGGTTTGTTGTTTTGTCTCATGTTCTGAGAATAGATAGAAAAGGCGGTTTGTTTGGTTTGGAGTGGACAGTTTCTAGTAAGTCATTTGACACGGCGAGTGTTTCTCTTTCTGTGTATCACACTGTGTCCGTTGTTGTAGACATTAGAAAAGAGAATGCATTAATGGATGTGTCCTGTCTAGTATAAATCTTCCCATGCCCAATATATGAATGGACTGCAGCTTGTCTTATCGATGTGCAACACCTGCTATCTTTCTAAGTTGTAGTTTTCTTCCTGAATTCTGGCCACTCTCCAGAATAGGCTCATGGATTTGTGTCCAAAATATGTACCACCTCCAAGCTCTGTGACATGGCCATGTACTGGATAGCTGAAGAGAATGGCGAGCATCTCAGAAAACTCAGCTATCAGCGTGACCAGGAAAGTCTCAGTGCAGAAACCCTGCTTTGGGCCTTTTGCTTACTTATTGTTGTGTTGCACTGAATGTCAGGAAGTTCTTTGCCTCAGGCCACCCCTTTGTGAAGCCTGATGAAAACAGTTTTCAAATGGAAATGAATGGGCCTCACCTGTGGCTCTTTGCTTAATTGCTTTGGAAAGGGATGTGTCTTTATCAGCCTCTTGGGCCTGTGTGTGGCTGTGATGTAGATTCTCAGCACCTGATGGATCTTAAGAATGATCCCATGTGAGCTTCCAAAACCAAAATGGCAAAAAATTTCATTCATTGTGGATGAAGTCTCTTGCCTTCCTCTGTTAGGTTCCTGCACTTCATCAAATGACAATAGGGATTCTTTGGGTCAAATGAGTTCTTCAAAGCCCTGCAGAGGTGCTTGTGTTTTCGCATGACTCTAAATCACCTAAAGAATCGATACCTAAAATCAGTAGGCCTCAAATTGGAGAAACACAGAAGTATTAACGGCAGGCTTATTTGTTCACTCCTGGTTCACAGAAACGGTGTCCAGGCTACCCTGACTTTAGACAAATGAGGGGCAAACGAGCTGATTTTGGACACTGTCTTGGGCTGCGCCCCTCATGGAAACCTCCAGCCAGAGGTTAAGATGATTGACTATATGAAATAAGATGAGGGCCATGTGGGAGTGTTTTGGTTTTAATTTTGGTCATTTGTGTGGCATTGGAAAAAATGACTGGGTCCACGTGGGCTTGAACTCTGGTGTGATTCCCCTTAGAGACTGGGTTTTGGAACTGAACTCAGAGAAGCATTGCCATAAATTTTGTTGGGATTTTAAGAGGCCACGCATGAAAGTCGCTCTTGGAAACTGAGACCTAGGCCCCAAGTGGATTTCCACAGAGGCCTGGGAATCTCAGCAAGGATATCACATGATTTTATTCTTAAAGAAATGGCAGCCATAGTTGAGAGTCAAAACACACATGGACCTCACATTGTAGACCTCAATGGGCCTGGCCTAATGTGACCTTTTGTCCACTCTTTGGGAAGCCGTGCCTGTGAGAGTTCTCCAGAGATTTCATTGAAATGAGCTTCCTCACCATTTAAAGTTTGCTGAATGAACTGAAACCCACAGTGCCTCCAACTTCATGCTTGAAAAATGGCTAGATAAATACCATGAAATTTTTGAAATTTCTATGACCAGGTGGCACTGGAGAAACATTGGATGTCCTGTTGCTGATCATGAGTATACCAGACAGTGCCTTGATTTACTGAGTTTCATGAAAATGGTGTAGAACAGAGATGCCAGAAATTTGGAGCCTGCTGAGTAGTGGGTCTAGAGCAGTGGTGGGGAGGTGTTTGATAAAACATCCGTGGTAGGGCCATGTGGATCTACCATTGGATTCCAAATGGCTTGTAACTGACATGGTGCAGCCAACAGACCCTTATATGTAAAGGCATCTTGTTATATGGAGAGTTTTCAGAGGAAAATTAAGAATCAGGTTGATATGGACAAGGGGGCAATGGGGCAAGCTGTGAGAGATAGGAGCCTAGTTGGTGCATTCTCTTGCAGACCCTGACCCACCACACGTGACAGAACTCCCTCCAGCACTGTGTCCCAGTTTAGCTCCTAGTATTTCGTGAAACAAATACCAAACTCACAGTGCAGCAGCCAAAACACCACAAAAAGTGGACGAGGACCAAATGGCTTCACAGTCCACACGGGGAGACACTTAGTCCCCAGTGGCCTCAGTTTACCTACAAAGAGAGGATTCAGCACTGCTTCATCTTGTTCATTGGAAAATAAGAAACCATGTCCTCCAGGTCACATGGATGCAGACCCAGCTTTGATGTTCTCACTACAGAGGAAGCCAAATCTCCTGAAAACAACATATATTTCAAGTGTGGAAGCTCAGAGGCAGTTTCTCAAACAGTTTTTAGGCCAGCAGAGCTCCATGTTTGTGGAGGGTTTACCCTGTTCCTTAGTTTTGGAAACTCCTCTACCACCTCCAACGTTGTGAACTCCTGAGCATTTTCCATTCCAGATATGTATTCACTGATTTTGTAACTCTTCTCCTCTAATTGTGTCTTACTTGGGGTGAAGGTAATGTCAAGGCATTGTTCTGGATGAGAGCGGGAGGATATTTGTGCAGCATATATTTACATACACATTGGATTCATTTTCCAATTTTCCATTCGAAATACTGAATCCCTGACACTAACCCATACCTAGTAGACTCAGACTATTCATAATAATATAATGGAGAAAATTAACCCAACACATTAGAAATACAAGTACTTCAGAGGAGACATGTTGTATAGTTGGACATGACATTTGCATTATATAAGGTAGGAGTTATAAATCTAGTCAAATTTATTTGAAATATTCTCCATGTGTTTTAAACTTAACAAATATGTGAATTTTTGTTTCCTTTTTCTGTAGTCTATTCACACATGTATATTTATATGCATATATAGAATCCTACCAGGTATCACACGTACATTTTTGTGAGGTGGCTGTCTTGGCAGATACAAATTGTGAGAAGAGTTCACTCCTCCTAAATGCTGTTGGAAATGAAAATTCAACTTATAGGAGAGCGTCCTAGTAGAACAACATTATTCATTAGCTCATGTTCAGTAAAATAAATATTTTTGCATTTGTGGATGATACATATTTACTGATGAATTTCGATTGGCATTTATATTGGTACTTTTTAATGTCTGTGAGTTGTGTGTGTGTGTGTGTGTGTGTGTGTGTATAGATATAGATATAGATATAGATAAACTCTCCAAATTTTCAAAATATGAAATATATGTGTCTAATATACACTCTCTAAATTCATTCATGTTCATGTATGTGGATTTATAATCCACTTTTCACAAGATGATAATCAGAAATATTCATCCACCTTAAATACATATTTGTTTCCTAGTACTGAAAACTAACTTCAGTGAATGGTGCATACAAATCCTAATTATTCTACAGTAACTGACACAGTCTAACATCAATGCAAGTAGACTCCTATGGGACATGATATGTAATTTGTCATTCATTTGTATTCGACACTGGTACATTATTGTTTCTTCAGTTTTTGCACATCACAGGATATACATTTCATCCACAAGTTCACAAATTAATAAGCATTTGTTTCAACTTTCACCACTTCTTGCTTCAGAACACATGTATTGTCAGGGTTTCTTGACTGGTCTTTTCATGAGACTTCTTTCCAATACATTATTTTGAATTTCCATAATCATTTTGAAGCAAACGTCACACACTCTTCATGATAAACCAAAACACAAATATTTCCATTACATATATACCTGGTTGGAATGAATGATTGTATATCAATATACGATTTCCTTTAATTTTTCAGATATCAGTTCAGTTCATTATTTAAAGTTCAAAAAAGTTATATTATTTATTCACAGTATGGTCTATTCATGCTTTTTCTCTATATTCCTAGAAACAGGGTACACCTCTTTGTAACCCCGATTCTCATTTTACAACTTCAATATATTGCTCCCAGAAATGGTGAAAGAAATACTCATGTCACCTCATTATCACAGTAATATTCTGGACAAAAAATGGAAAGGTCACACTTATGATTGTACCAAAGCCTAAATGGAAAGTGAACATGGATTTCTAAAAACATCCATGTCCAGGTTGCCTAATGCTGTCAATTGTCAATCCTATTGGTGACTACATATTTGTTTTTTTCCTAATTTATATATTCAAACTCAACCCTGTTGAAAATGTCTAATTCTATCACTCACTTTATACTTTGCCTGATTTCCTAATATTTCTATTGATATCTGCTTTTCTACATATTTTCCCCAGTTCAACATAGTGACTGACTCTTCATATGTGCTGACATTTACATTCACTCAACAACCGAAAGTCTATTGCTAAAGAACTTTTGGTCCAAATTCTATACTCACTCTTCTTCCTAAACCTACCGACTATCTTCCTAATCCTATTGAATATCCCTTTTTGACTGGATGTTCTCTCTAAATTCAATCATCCAATGTACAAGGTCCTATGCCATTGTATATCGAATTATCTGAGGCATCTTTGCAGAACATCATTCAAAGCTAAGTATCCCAATCAAGGGCAAAACCCTTCTGGGCTTCAAATCATACCTAGATTTCTGTTTTCCTACTTATATTTCACCTCTATATTCTTGTAAATATTGCAGGTTCCCAATACCATTATTCATCACAGAGAATCACTCGTAACCCAAATCAAACCTGTTTTTAACCCCAAGTATACACTGTTCCCTCAATCATTTTACAGAAGAGCAGGGACAGAGTGGTTCTTACAATACAGGAAAGTTGGGGACCTTCCACCTGATGAGAACCTCAAATGTCCATGCACAAATGATACCTGGAGAAGTTGTAGGCAGGTATGAAGCACCTGAGAGAGCAAAAGTCATCTTCCATGGCAAACAACTGGTCAGGATGAAGGGATGTGTCTGAATCTGCCTCTCTCTCTTCTTATTGTACAGAAGATGGACCAAACCAGGGCTGAGTGGAGAGCTGTTCCCGGGTGCCAATGGTGATATACATTCTACCTTATGAAAGTGTCACAGGAAGTAGGGGCAACCTCCATCTTATGTTACCCTTGGAAGCAACTGTTAGGACAAAGTGGTTGCCAAGGCAGTGACCTAATTCAGTTCCAAAGAATGTGACATACCTCATTTCCTTGGTGATGGAACTCTCTGATCTTGGTATCCAAGAAGCCAGGCACCCAGAGGCAGTCCCAGTCCCAGTCCCAGTGGGCTCACTTGTTTGGATTTACCAAGGACAGAGTCAGTTTTCTTGGTACCTAATGATGTGAGGATGGCCAAATGCCAGGAGAGCTCTGAAGATGGACCTTTCCTGAGAAAACAGGTAGTGGCTAACCACTTTTTCCTGACATCTTCACAGAGTTGGTCAAGGAAACAAGATCTGTGAGAAGACAGGCCATTTCGGGGGAACATAGTATGGCCCACCAGTCAGAGGACACTCCGGATAGTCACAGACGTACTTGGGGGAAGGAGGTGCCTTTGTGGGGGTGGGTGTGGGTTTGTTATTTTGTCTCATGTTCTGAGAATAGATAGAAAAGGCGGTTTGTTTGGTTTGGAGTGGACAGTTTCTAGTAAGTCATTTGACACGGCGAGTGTTTCTCTTTCTGTGTATCCCACTGTGTCCGTTGTTGTAGACATTAGAAAAGAGAATGCATTAATGGATGTGTCCTGTCTAGTATAAATCTTCCCATACCCAATATATGAATGGACTGCAGCTTGTCTTATCGATGTGCAACACCTGCTATCTTTCTAAGTTGTAGTTTTCTTCCTGAATTCTGGCCACTCTCCAGAATAGGCTCATGGATTTGTGTCCAAAATATGTACCACCTCCAAGCTCTGTGACATGGCCATGTACTGGATAGCTGAAGAGAATGGCGAGCATCTCAGAAAACTCAGATATCAGTGTGACCAGGAAAGTCTCACTGCAGAAACCTTGATTTGGGCCTTTTGCTTACTTATTGTTGTGTTGCACTGAATGTCAGGAAGGTCTTTGCCTCAGGCCACCCCTTTGTGAAGCCTGCTGAAAACAGTTTTCAAATGGAAATGAATGGGCCTCACCTGTGGCTCTTTGCTTAATTGCTTTGGAAAGGGATGTGTCTTTATCAGCCTCTTGGGCCTGTGTGTGGCTGTGACTTAGATTCTCAGCACCTGATGGATCTTAAGAATGATCCCATGTGAGCTTCCAAAACCAAAATGGCAAAAAAATTCATTCATTGTGGATGAAGTCTCTTGCCTTCCTCTGTTAGGTTCCTGCACTCCATCAAATGACAATAGGGATTCTTTGGGTCAAATGAGTTCTTCAAAGCCCTGCAGAGGTACTTGTGTTTTCGCATGACTCTAAATCACCTAAACAATCGATACCTAAAATCAGTAGGCCTCAAATTGGAGAAACACAGAAGTATTAACCGCAGGCTTATTTGTTCACTCCTGGTTCACAGAAACGGTGTCCAGGCTACCCTGACTTTAGACAAATGAGGGGCAAACGAACTGATTTTGGACACTGTCTTGGGCTGCGCCCCTCATGGAAACCTCCAGCCAGAGGTTAAGATGATTGACTATATGAAATAAGATGAGGGCCATGTGGGAGTGTTTTGGTTTTAATTTTGGTCATTTGTGTGGCATTGGAAAAAATGACTGGGTTCACGTGGGCTTGAACTCTGGTGTGATTCCCCTTAGAGAGTGGGTTTTGGAACTGAACTCAGAGAAGCATTGCCATGAATTTTGTTGGGATTTTAAGAGGCCACGCATGAAAGTCGCTCTTGGAAACTGAGACCTAGGCCCCGGGTGGATTTCCACAGAGGCCTGGGAATCTCAGCAAGGATATCACATGATTTTATTCTTAAAGAAATGGCAGCCATAGTTGAGAGTCAAAACACACATGGACCTCACATTGTAGACCTCAATGGGCCTGGCCTAATGTGACCTTTTGTCCACTCTTTGGGAAGCCATGCCTGTGAGAGTTCTCCAGAGATTTCATTGAAATGAGCTTCCTCACCATTTAATGTTTGCTGAATGAACTGAAACCCACAGTGCCTCCAACTTCATGCTTGAAAAATGGCTAGATAAATACCATGAAATTTTTGAAATTCCTATGACCAGGTGGCACTGGAGAAACATTGGATGTCCTGTTGCTGATCATGAGTATACCAGACAGTGCCTTGATTTACTGAGTTTCATGAAAATGGTGTCGAACAGAGATGCCAGAAATTTGGAGCCTGCTGAGTAGTGGGTCTAGAGCAGTGGTGGGGAGGTGTTTGATAAAACATCCGTGGTAGGGCCATGTGGATCTACCATTGGATTCCAAATGGCTTGTAACTGACATGGTGCAGCCAACAGACCCTTATATGTAAAGGCATCTTGTTATATGGAGAGTTTTCAGAGGAAAATTAAGAATCAGGTTGATATGGACAAGGGGGCAATGGGGCAAGCTGTGAGAGATAGGAGCCTAGTTGGTGCATTCTCTTGCAGACCCTGACCCACCACACGTGACAGAACTCCCTCCAGCACTGTGTCCCAGTTTAGCTCCTAGTATTTCGTGAAACAAATACCAAACTCACAGTGCAGCAGCAAAAACACCACAAAAAGTGGAAGAGGACCAAATGGCTTCACAGTCCACACGGGGAGACACTTAGTCCCCAGTGGCCTCAGTTTACCTACAAAGAGAGGATTCAGCACTGCTTCATCTTGTTCATTGGAAAATAAGAAACCATGTCCTCCAGGTCACATAGATGCAGACCCAGCTTTGATGTTCTCACTACAGAGGAAGGCAAATCTCCTGAAAACAACATATATTTCAAGTGTGGAAGCTCAGAGGCAGTTTCTCAAAAAGTTTTTAGGCCAGCAGAGCTCCATGTTTGTGGAGGGTTTACCCTGTCCCTTAGTTTTGGAAACTCCTCTACCACCTCCAAGGTTGTGAAGTCCTGAGCATTTTCCATTCCAGATATGTATTCACTGATTTTGTAACTCTTCTCCTCTAATTGTGTCTTACTTGGGGTGAAGGTAATGTCAAGGCATTGTTCTGGATGAGAGCGGGAGGATATTTGTGCAGCATATATTTACATACACATTGGATTCATTTTCCAATTTTCCATTCGAAATACTGAATCCCTGACACTAACCCATACCTAGTAGACTCAGACTATTCATCCTAATATAATGGAGAAAATTAACCCAACACATTAGAAATACAAGTACTTCAGTGGAGACATGTTGTATAGTTGGACTTGACATTTGCATTATATAAGGTAGGAGTTATAAATCTAGTCAAATTTATTTGAAATATTCTCCATGTGTTTTAAACTTAACAAATATGTGAATTTTTGTTTCCTTTTTCTGTAGTCTATTCACACATGTATATTTATATGCATATATAGAATCCTACCAGGTATCACACGTACATTTTTGTGAGGTGGCTGTCTTGGCAGATACAAATTGTGAGAAGAGTTCACTCCTCCTAAATGCTGTTGGAAATGAAAATTCAACTTATAGGAGAGCGTCCTAGTAGAACAACATTATTCATTAGCTCATGTTCAGTAAAATAAATATTTTTTGCATTTGTGGATGATACATATTTACTGATGAATTTCGATTGGCATTTATATTGGTACTTTTTAATATCTGTGAGTTGTGTGTGTGTGTGTGTGTGTGTTTGTGTGTGTGTGTGTATAGGTATAGATATAGATATAGATATACTCTCCAAATTTTTCAAAATATGAAATATATGTGTCTAATATACACTCTCTAAATTCATTCATGTTCATGTATGTGGATTTATAATCCACTTTTCACAAGATGATAATCAGAAATATTCATCCACCTGAAATACATATTTGTTTCCTAGTACTGAAAACTAACTTCAGTGAATGGTGCATACAAATCCTAATTATTCTACAGTAACTGACCCAGTCTAACATCAATGCAAGTAGACTCCTTTGGGACATGATATGTAATTTGTCATTCATTTGTATTTGACACTGGTACATTATTGTTTCTTCAGTTTTTGCACATCACAGGATATACATTTCATCCACAAGTTCACAAATTAATAAGCATTTGTTTCAACTTTCACCACTTCTTGCTTCAGAACACATGTATTGTCAGGGTTTCTTGACTGGTCTTTTCATGAGACTTCTTTCCAAACACATTATTTTGAATTTCCATAATCATTTTGAAGCAAACGTCACACACTCTTCATGATAAACCAAAACACAAATATTTCCATTACATATATACCTGGTTGGAATGAATGATTGTATATCAATGTACGATTTCCTTTAATTTTTCAGATATCAGTTCAGTTCATTATTTAAAGTTCAAAAAAGTTATAATATTTATTCACAGTATGGTCTATTCATGCTTTTTCTCTATATTCCTAGAAACAGGGTAAACCTCTTTATAACCCCGATTCTCATTTTACATCTTCAATATATTGCTCCCAGAAATGGTGAAAGAAATACTCATGTCACCTCATTATCACAGTAATATTCTGGACAAAAAATGGAAAGGTCACACTTATGATTGTACCAAAGCCTAAATGGAAAGTGAACATGGATTTCTAAAAACATCCATGTCCAGGTTGCCTAATGCTGTCAATTGTCAATCCTATTGGTGACTACATATTTGTTTTTTTCCTAATTTATATATTCAAACTCAACCCTGTTGAAAATGTCTAATTCTATCACTCACTTTATACTTTGCCTGATTTCCTAATATTTCTATTGATATCTGCTTTTCTACATATTTTCCCCAGTTCAACATAGTGACTGACTCTTCATATGTGCTGACATTTACATTCACTCAACAACCGAAAGTCTATTGCTAAAGAACTTTTGGTCCAAATTCTATACTCACTCTTCTTCCTAAACCTACCGACTATCTTCCTAATCCTATTGAATATCCCTTTTTGACTGGATGTTCTCTCTAAATTCAATCATCCAATGTACAAGGTCCTATGCCATTGTATATCGAATTATCTGAGGCATCTTTGCAGAACATCATTCAAAGCTAAGTATCCCAATCAAGGGCAAAACCCTTCTGGGCTTCAAATCATACCTAGATTTCTGTTTTCCTACTTATATTTCACCTCTATATTCTTGTAAATATTGCAGGTTCCCAATACCATTATTCATCACAGAGAATCACTCGTAACCCAAATCAAACCGGTTTTTAACCCCAAGTATACACTGTTCCCTCAATCATTTTACAGAAGAGCAGGGACAGAGTGGTTCTTACAATACAGGAAAGTTGGGGACCTTCCACCTGATGAGAACCTCAAATGTCCATGCACAAATGATACCTGGAGAAGTTGTAGGCAGGTATGAAGCACCTGAGAGAGCAAAAGTCATCTTCCATGGCAAACAACCTGGTCAGGATGAAGGGATGTGTCTGAATCTGCCTCTCTCTCTTCTTATTGTACAGAAGATGGACCAAACCAGGGCTGAGTGGAGAGCTGTTCCCGGGTGCCAATGGTGATATACATTCTACCTTATGAAAGTGTCACAGGAAGTAGGGGCAACCTCCATCTTATGTTACCCTTGGAAGCAACTGTTAGGACAAAGTGGTTGCCAAGGCAGTGACCTCATTCAGTTCCAAAGAATGTGACATACCTCATTTCCTTGGTGATGGAACTCTCTGAACTTGGTATCCAAGAAGCCAGGCACCCAGAGGCAGTCCCAGTCCCAGTCCCAGTGGGCTCACTTGTTTGGATTTACCAAGGACAGAGTCAGTTTTCTTGGTACCTAATGATGTGAGGATGGCCAAATGCCAGGAGAGCTCTGAAGATGGACCTTTCCTGAGAAAACAGGTAGTGGCTAACCACTTTTTTCCTGACATCTTCACAGAGTTGGTCAAGGAAAACAAGATCTGAGAGAAGACAGGCCATTTCGGGGGAACATAGTATGGCCCACCAGTCAGAGGACACTCCGGATAGTCACAGACCTACTTGGGGGAAGGAGGTGCCTTTGTGGGAGTGGGTGTGCGTTTGTTGTTTTGTCTCATGTTCTGAGAATAGATAGAAAAGGCGGTTTGTTTGGTTTGGAGTGGACAGTTATAGTAAGTCATTTGACACGGCGAGTGTTTCTCTTTCTGTGTATCCCACTGTGTCCGTTGTTGTAGACATTAGAAAAGAGAATGCATTAATGGATGTGTCCTGTCTAGTATAAATCTTCCCATGCCCAATATATGAATGGACTGCAGCTTGTCTTATCGATGTGCAACACCTGCTATCTTTCTAAGTTGTAGTTTTTCTTCCTGAATTCTGGCCACTCTCCAGAATAGGCTCATGGATTTGTGTCCAAAATATGTACCACCTCCAAGCTCTGTGACATGGCCATGTACTGGATAGCTGAAGAGAATGGCGAGCATCTCAGAAAACTCAGCTATCAGTGTGACCAGGAAAGTCTCAGTGCAGAAACCCTGCTTTGGGCCTTTTGCTTACTTATTGTTGTGTTGCACTGAATGTCAGGAAGGTCTTTGCCTCAGGCCACCCCTTTGTGAAGCCTGATGAAAACAGTTTTCAAATGGAAAATAAAATGGGCCTCA